>NC_052353.1:52595387-52699513 GCF_009727055.1 Benincasa hispida | reverse complement strand
ACGATCGCTTAGCGAGTGCCTTCGTATTGTATACCGCACGATTGTATAGGTAGTAACTAAGCGTTGAGGCTTGCTAACTACACGATCATCTAGAGCGCGCCTTTTACTAAACCATGAGCATCACATGCTCGTACTACGACCGTCTACCTTCAACGTCTACGCGATCGGGCAACCAACGCTACGCAATAAAGTAAACAATTTACCTCATTGCTTAGCATTAGCTAAACGATTGTTTAGTAAACACTACACGATCGTTTACCTTAGACTACACGATACGACCAACTCTTGGTCTTCTTCTTCATTGAGAACCGCATCTCCATGCTTCGAAACTTCATCACGAACGACTCGACAAACTCAAACTCTTTGAATTACAGACTTGAATGCAAGTTAATTACGCCCAGAAACACAAGGGCCCTTACAAATTCACACTTTGTAATTGAAGAAAGCTTTAACTAAAGGCAATTAAACCCGAAAACATTCATCAAATCTAACCACAAATGCACTTAACAATTAAATATAAATGCAGAAAACCCACGAAGAGTGTAAAAGAAGTTCAAACCAGAATTTTAATTTGGAATATCAGAACAACCTGGCTCTGATACCAATTGAAGGAAATCGAACACGAGGATTTCCATGAGCAGCGAAAATATCATTCCAAATTACAATCATATATGAACTTTACAATTATAATCATAAACAGAAACATATGATTATGCATTAATTACAGAAATTACAGCATGAAATACATAAAATCAAGGACAAAAGCTATACATTTTTGTAGACTCATCGCCAAGCTCCTTGATCACGAACGCTTGAACACAACAATACCCGAACGCTCGTCCAACACGACCACTAAACTACACGAACACTGTGCAATCGAATTCAGCGATTGCTTAGGTCATGAGCACCCCGAACAGCACGAACGACCTCCACAGAACCTCGACAGTATCGAGTTGAGTATGACACCACCAAGAAGGCTACCTTGGTATTCTCGGTGTGAGAATCCAGAGGGTTGGCTCTGTATGGACTTGGTTTGAGGTAGAGGACGGAGGAAATAACAATCGTGTAAACGATTGAGAAAGTGGGAGAAGGAAGAACCTATCGTATAGGTCGATGCCCAATCGTTTAGCAAAAGCTAAGCGATCATCTAGCAAAAGCTTTGCGATTGTTTAGCTCATCGCTTAGCTAAGTATCAGTCGCCTACTAACACTCCACGATCGTTTACCTTATCCAAGTTGTCTCTTAGTAAATCCTATTTACATGACAACTTTCGTGAGAATATTTCTGAGAGAGGAAATCTCAAATCATAAATTTCTCAAAACTTACTGAAATTAAGAAAATATTTTTTTTCTTTTCATCTTACAGTTACCATGAAACCACCAATATCTTCCCACTCAATTGGTTATTAGAGAAAAAAAAAGTTAATTATCCAATAATTAATGTTATTATAAATATAAATGCTAACCAATTTATCATACTATATTTATAACCTATAGTTTTAATATTTCATTTCATGAAACATATAAACTATAACTCTTTTTATATTCCATGGTACTTAATGTAAATCTTATTTACATTAATCCTCCACTCGATTTATCTCATACATCATACCGATCATATCATATATAATCGAATTACCTCTTATCAATTTGAACATTTCAAATCAACACCAAGAACTAATCCTCAACTGAATTCATTGAGGTACCAAGGGGACCTTATGGACCTGTAGCTCGAAGTTCCAACGATACGTGAATAAGTGACTAAACTCTTTAGTCAAGGGATCCACCATCCGTTAACTGCTAGCTATTCCACTAAAGACCGACAGCTGAACTCTCCTTACCACAGATATATTATGTGTCCATCTTAACCAATCAACAATGCGACAACCCTTCACAGATCGCTTGTAACTACAGCTCAGCCAATAACCGTTATGCCCCTGTAGTTACATCTGTCTCCTTAAGTACCACTGATCCCTCTAATGAAAATAAGTCATAGTCCTACTATGACTGAGTCTTCTCTTCCAAAGAAAAGTTATGGCCACTATGTTCAAGCCTCGGAATCAGCCCTTAAGGGAGCAATCTCTCTACTTATCCCTACTTCGGGAAAGGAGTGAATTCCATCTTGTGGATTGAGTTCTCAGCTTCCAGATTAGACAAGTCTCCAAAAAGGTAGGCATGTTGAGTTGGAAATCTGGCCACTCTCACCCATACTAATCAAATGACCGCCCTCAAAGGCATGAATTCCTAAAACACTCAAGATTGAGGTCGTGTCACCTATGGTCGTTTAAGTGAGATGCAAGTCTCTAATCTCAACGGTGTTATATACAGAGTTTAGTCATCTCGTAGTTCAGGTCTTATACAAACTCTTTGTATAGGACACCTTGCTCATACGTCTCCGCATGAATGGTTGGGATCTATCATCTATAGTAGTTTACAACACTTGCAAACTTCTACAAAGCGGGTCGTGTTCGTAGTATCACCAGGATTAGGTATCCCACCTTAATCCTTATACTATAGACCTATTTAGGTTATCACTTAAGGCATGATCTACTTGTATATCACATATACATGCTTAAGTTCGCATAAGATAACCAAGGAGCTTTGTTTATTGGATATGAGTAAATGCAAGAATTAAATAACACTTATTTTATTCATTGAACAATGTGTATCTTTACAAAACAACGAGACTCCGGAAGAATTAGGACACCAAACCCAACAAGGACTCCATCGTGTAGTAAAAGTTCTAGGTAGACGATCGTCCAGCATGCACTAAACGATAGAAGCATAATTAAACGATCGCGTAGACGACGACAAGGCTACGAAGCCTGATCGTCTATGCGATCGATTAGCGCGACGACAGGTAAATGATTTACCTTGCATTACTAATCGATCGTTTAGTCAGTTACTAAGTGATGAAGCTTGCTGACCTAAACGATCGTCAAGTGCGCGCGCACGTTAAACACTACGCGAGCATCTCATCGTCCACACAACGCGATACTCTGCGATCGCATATCCGATCATCAATACGATACGATCAACTTTTGATCGCATACCCCATCATTTAACTGATGCGTTAAACACTGATCTCGTACTCATCGTCTTTACGATGCGATCAAAAACGATCGCGTACCACATCTTCTGCACGATGCGATCAACCCTAGATCGTCTCCTTCCTCGATGAACCGCAACCCTTGCACCGATCTTCTTCTTCGAACAACTCAAAACTTCAAACAAACTTTGAATACAGAATCGATAACAATTATTAATGCCCAAAAACACAGGGGCCTTTACAAATAACTGCAAATGTAAAAAGATGTAAATCAAACCGAGGCTATCATCCACGAAAACATCCATTAATCCCGCACATCCGTAGCAAATTTAACCATAGAAACGCACCCACCATGAACGTAAATGTCATTTTGTTGAAACATATAAAATCGGAGTATCAGAACCTGGCTCTAATACCAAATGAAGGATCTCTTATCGAAGAGTTCCATGAGCACGTTTGGATCGCTCCAATCTCACTGTGGCCAAAATACACATTATACATTCAAACGCACAGTTATGCAAACTAACAGTCAATTAAAGGCATGCTTTGAACAAAAATAAACGAGGGAGAAAGTTGCCATACCCGTCTTCAAACTTCAGAACTCAATGTAGCAGAAATCTCTACTCGATCAACCAACACCCGAACAACTGCACGAACACGAACGCCGCAGGGACAACACCACCAGAAAAGAGCCCCAGGTATTCTCGGAATGAGAACCCAAAGCGTGGTCTTTGGTGAATCTGGTAGAGGAAGGAGGAAGAATAGATCGTGTAGGCGATAAGTAAGTGGGAGGGAAAAAAGATGCTATCGTATAGTACGATGCTTATTGTTTAGGAGAAACTACACGATCGTGTAGGTTATACTAAACGATCGTTTAAGAAATGATATACGATCGTTTAGCAAACTCGACACACAATACGATCATTTAGGGAAGCTATCCAATCATGTAGGAACTAATGTGGGATCGTTTAGATGTGAGGTGGACGATTGTTTAGGCGCAAAGCGACTATTGTATAAGCTCTCGGTTTACTTAAGCGATCGATTACAATTCATCAGCGCGCTCTCTCTTTTTCTTTTTGGACGAACTATTCAAAATGAAACCAAATTTCATTTTAATTCATTGGTTACAATAACAGACACTACCCCACTCGCGCATGTCCGAACGTGATTTTTGGATTAATTATCATATAATTAACCAATTAAAATATTAATAAATATAGTCATATTATATTTTTATCCTATAGTTTGATATCACATATCTACTATAATATTTTCTCCTCTTCTTGATATAAATCATATTTATATCTAATTTCCTCCAAAATAATGTATCTCATACATTTAGCTAATTATATCATATATAATTAACTAGTCCAATTATATCATATATAAACATTTCAAATTAACCCTAACACCGATTCTCTACTTTATCCAAGCTACCTAGGGGACCTAATGGACCTGTGGCTCGAAGTTCCAACAGTCCGTGAATAGTTGATTAAACTCTTTAGCCACGAGATCCACCATTCGTTAACTATCAGACATTCCACTAAAGACCAACAGTTGAACTCTTCTTACCACAAATATATTTTTGTGTCCATCGGATATAACCAATCATGAGTACGATGACCTTTCACAGATGCTCGTAAGTACAACTGGGCCAAATTACCGTTTTGCCCCTGTAGTTACATCTCACTCCTTAAGTACCACTGATTTCTCTAATGAACAATACAACATAGTCCAACTATGTGTGAATACCTCTCGGGCCAAGAGAAGATGTGTGGCGCCACATCGTTCAAGCCCCGGAATCAGCCCTTAAGAGAGCTATATATCTACTTACCCTTGCCTCGGGGAAGGATTGAATTCCATCTTGTGTAGTTGAGTTTCCAACTCTCAAATCAGACGAATCCCCAGAATGGTAGGTTTGAATTGGCGACCTAGCCACTCGCACCCATAAAAATCAAAGGACTGCCCTCAATGGCAGGAGTTCCCAACTCACTCAGAATTGAGGTCATGTTGCCTATGATCATCCTTGTGAAGTGAAGTCTCTATCATGAACGGTGTTATATAACGAGACGTTAACACTTCGTGGTCAGGTCTTATACAAACTCTTTGTATACGACGCCCTCGCTCGCATGTCCTCAACATGAATAATCAGGATCAAACCATCTGTGACAAGTCACAACACTTGTGACCATTCCACCAGAATAAGGTTTCCCACATATACCCATATACTACAGACAATTTGGTTATCACTCAAGACATGATCCACTTGTATGTCACCACATACATGCTTGAGTCACATACATATAACCAGTGATTTAATTTTATTGGTTTGTAATAAAGCAAATAAAATAAGCAATTGAGCAAAAAACAAGATGTGAAGTAAATATCATATATTAACAACACAAGCGTTCGTACGAACTGTTTACAAACTATAGGACTCGAGACTTTAGGGCATCAATCCCAACAATCTTTAGTGGAATGCCTAACAGTTAATGTATGGTGGATCTCATGGCTAAAGAGTTTTATCAACTATTCACATACTGTTGGAGTTTCGAGCCATAGGTTCATAAGGTCCCCTTGGTAGCTCAATGGATTCAAGTTGAGAATCAGTTTTTAGTCAGTTTGAAATATTCAAATTGATAAGAGTGAGTTCAATTATATATGATATGATTGAACTGGTTAATTATATATAATATGATTGACTTTATGTATGAGATACATTAGTTGGAGGAAAATGGATATAAATATGATTTATATCTAGTGGAGGAGAAAACAATGTGGTTTATATATGATATATTAAACTATAGGTTAATGAATATAATATGATTATATTTATTATTTTAATTTGACAATTATGGGATAATTGTGCACGCCATTTTCTCTGTAACCGTGCGTTAATAGGAGGTTTAATTCAGTTTTCGTAATTGAAGAATAAAATGAAAATCGTTTTCATTTTGCAAGAGATCACATAATTTGCTCACGAATTGTATGTTGCCTATCGCTGAGTAAACTTAGACACTATACAACAGCTCGAATTTATTGCACGAGCACATACGCGCGTGCGTTTCTTTCTAAACGATCGCCTACGTTTTATTAAATGATCGTATAGTGTCGAGCATTTACTAAACGATCGTATAGACGATCGCTAGCTTTTTTCTACACGATCGTATACTTCACCTAAATGATCAAGCATTTTGTTTATACGATAGACTCAGCCTTCTCCCACTTGTTTGATCATTGTATACGATCTTCATTTCTCCTCCCCTTTACCAAATCCCAATAGAGCCCACTCTTTGGATTCTCACACCGAGAATACCGAGGGTTCCAAGTGGTGGTGTCGTCCCCAATTCCTCTGTTCGTGTGGAGACCGTTCGTGAGTAGACGACCGAGTGTTAGTGAACAATTGGTTTGACATTCCAGCGAGAGCAAGAAGAGTCGTTCCATTGGAGAGAGCGAGATTTTCTGTGAAGAAAAGTTCTTCAACTGATAAGTATCTCTTCTCTTTGTTGTTATTTGTTCTAAGCATGCCGGTAATTTTATAGTATGATGCATATCTATCTTTTTTAAATGTAAATGTGGTAATTCTATCACAATGTCTTTGGAAAGATCCGTTTTCATTCAGAGGTACTCTTGTATAAAAGTTCCTTTACCCACAACATTCAAAAAACATCAACGAACACACAAGAAAATCAAACTTTTTGCCCCTCCCCTCCCCCTCCTCTCCAAAACAATCAAAACCAAACTTGACCCACCCCCCACAACATGCTCAAACATTCATCAACATCTATAGACACACAAAAGCTCTAAGTTCAACGACAAAATGAGTATAACCAAACTCTACCCACCCCCCACGACATTTCTGACGCTCATAAACATAAGAAAACACACAAAAACCTACAAGTTCAACTCCAAAACGATTGTAATCGAACTCTACTAACCCTCACAACATTTAAACTTCATAAACATCAACGAACATACAAAAAACTCAAACTTTCCCCCCAAAACAATCTAAACCAAACTTGAACCACCCCCAGAACATGTTCAAACATTCATAAACATCCATAAACACACAAAAGCTCCAAGTTCAACGGCAAAACGAGCAAAACAAGTATAACCAAACTCTACCAACCCACCCACCCACCTCCCAAAACATTCTCGACACTCATAAACATAAAAACACACAAAAAAAAACCTACAAGTTCAACTCCAAAACAATTATAATTGAACTCTACCCACCCCCACAACATTCAAACTTCATAAACAAGAACGAACAAATAAAAAACACAAACTTTCCCCCCAAAAAAATCTAACCAAACTTGACCCACCCATCACAACATGTTCAAACATTCATAAACATCTATAAACACATAAAAGCTCCAAGTTCAACGGAAAAACGGGAAAAGCGAGTATAATCAAACTCTACCCACCCCCACATCATTCAAACTTCATAAACAAGAACGAACACACAAAAAACTCAAACTTTCCCTCGACATTCCCGACTCTAATAGACAAATGCATAATAACGACAAAAAACACATCAAAATTCAGTTGTTTGGTTACCATAACTGCAGGATAGCAGCATATTAGACAACTAAATAATGAAGTAATCATACCTAATTCGATGGCCCTCCTCTCTGTGATCGTATCATGTCTTCGATCATTTTTTTCATTTATTTCATTTGTCTTGCATGATCATCTCTCATTAATTTTTTGATCGTCTTCAAGTTCCTTAATCCTTGACTGAGATTGTTCGAAATTGGGTCTCAATTCCCTCACCTCCCTATCCGTTCCTTGAGTACATGATGAACTCGATGAGCTACTACCCCTTCTTGACTTAGGTTTAGGCCCCAACCTAGGCCTTTTGAATATCCGGGTCATCTACCCAAAACCGTCTCACAAATTTCATCCCCTGTTAGTGATTGGGAACCTTCTGGAGTGGGGTTGGATTGTAATTCTAACGTTTGATTCTGGACATATTAATTAAATGTGTAAGTATGAGTGACTGAAGTTAGAAATGAAAAACAAGACGAAAGTAAAACAAAAATGGTTACATGTGCATTTTCAGTTGCCTGATTCACGAACTTGTCACCTTTAAAGTGTGTTTCTCTAAATAGATCAACACATCTTATTTCTCGATCTTCCTTTGCCTGCAGCTCTAATTGTATTTGCAGGAACGACTTCGACCCGCCTACGTGGTCGAACAATAATTTCTCTCTATTCTTCCTATTCGTCTTTGAGTTTCTTACATTCGAACAAAAAAAATAAAAAGATATTCTATAATAGTAAATGAAGTAAATGATACATGCCCTAAATTATTCCAACTTGAAACACTTCACTCTCGAATCGGTCACACTAAAAATATCAATTTTCTGATCTATTCTTAAGCTAGCTAGGCAAGTTGGCATGTGCTTGCTCAGGATTGCCACATTTCCTATAATGTCTGTGCAAATATGCTCTGAATTCTTTGAAGAAGTTTTGCATTTGATGTTCTATAAAATGATTAAGTGGTTGACTCGATAAATTAAACACAAAATGAGGCTACTAAAGAATAAATGAAGAATTAGTATATATGTTGTTCATGGTTATTAGCCTACAATTGACTCTAAAAGAATAAACTTATAACTTACCAACAATTGACTCTTAGCCAATTCTATAAACTCGTTTGGAACCTCAGGAAAAGTTTGACATCGTACTGGAAATGCAGATCTGACGACGACACCAATCACATTATTAAATCGTACCGAATGTTGAGAAATTGGCTTCGTCTCCCCCTCATTTATCACAATTGGAATTCTCCCGTGTTTTTTGACGTATTTTTCCAACTCGATGTTCCGCGAATGCTTTCATTTCCTCCGAGTGGATACTGAGCCACTATCTAAGGAATAAAAAATTTAAAACAGTTAGGATGTATTTCAGTCAACTAAATATATTCCAAAATATATTAACCTGAAGTATCACTCACAGAAGATCTCGTTTTGTCTAGATATATCTCTTGCTCCTAGAATTCTTCATTAGCCTTCTGTTACTTTATCTCCCGATGACGAATTTACATGTCGAAAGAGCCTCTTTTTCTTGTAGTGCCAATTTAAATATTAAAGTTTATTTTGAACGCATCAAAGAACTATTATGTTAGAGATTGTACTTGTTATACTGAAATTGATACAAATACAAAGTTCAAATTCCACGAAACAAGTTTCTCCCGATGGTGAGATAGTAGAAGTATAGAAAATACTAAAATCAATGTTTTGAACATCCTAAATATAAGTGAGATAGTAGAAGTATAGAAACAAAATTGAAATTTAAATCAAATATGAATTATAGTAATATTCTACCTATCAAATATAAGTAACTATGTATTACCAACCTAAGCAAAGCTACATTCCGGGGTCATCCCCATGTTGATCGAAAAGTGGCGATATAATAGGATAGACCTTTCTGGGGTCATTCCTATAATGATCAAATAGAATTTCTTAGACCTTTCTGAGATCATCCCCATGTTGATCGAGAAGTGGTGATATAATAGGGTAGACCTTTCCAAGGTCATCACTATGTTGATCAAATGAAGGTTGTTAGACCTTTCTTGAGTCATCCTCATATTAATCGAGAAGTGGTGGTATAATAGGGTTTATTTAGATCTTTCAGGAGTCGTCCCTATGTGTGTCAAGGAGATGGTTACGTATCGAGGCATTACTGCAAGAAAAAATGAAACAAAAAAGATTAAGAAAAGGGGGGAAAAAGAAAAGAAACAAAAAAATGAAACAAAAAATATTAAAAAATTAAAAAATGAAACAAAAAATAAAATAAATAAAAAGAAGAAGAAGAATAAGAAGAAGAAAATAAAGGAGAAAAAGAATGAAACAAAAAAGATTTTTTAAAAAAAAAAAAAGAAAAGAAGAAGAAAAGAAAGGAGAAAAAGAAAGGAGAAAAAAAAAGGGAAAAAAAGAAAGAGGAGAATAGAGTAGAAGTGGAAGATGAGAATGAGATAGATGTGTGTGGTGAGCCCTATTTATAGAGGCCAAGATGGACTCAAATTTCTAATTTAATTTGGATTTCCTACTAAAATTTTGTCTTTCTAAAAGATTTTGATAAGATTTGAATCAAAATATCTTAACTTTTTAAATTTTAATTTAAGATTCTTGGTGGGTTTGAAATGATTAGCATTAAATCAAATGATATAAAAATCCATTTACATCAATTTTAAATTTGGGCATATTCCAAATTTTATCTCATATTCAAATTAAATTTAGTTTTTATCCTCAATCCAAATCAAAGTACGGATAAAACCTCAAATTTATTTCAAATTAAAATTTAGTCATATTCTAAATTTTATTGCAAATTCAAAACAAGTTTAGCTTTTATTATATTTCCAAATCAAATTGTGATAAAATCTCAAATTAAAATTTGGTCATATTCCAAATTTTATTTAAAAATATCAAATTGTTCAACTTTGAGATTAAATTATATATAAAATCTCAAATTAAAATTTGGACATATTCCAAATTTTATTCCAAATCTAAATCATCCAAATTTAGATTTTTATCCTCAAGTCAAATTAAATTGGAGATCAAATCGGTAAAATTCAAATTTGGGGCATCTCCCAAATTTTATATCAAATTCATCCAAATTTAGATTTTTATCCCTATTTTCAAATCAAATTGGGGTAAAATCTCAAATTAAAATTTGGTCATATTCCAAATTTTATCTCAAATTTGAGTTAAACATATGTAATAAATTCATAGCTTGACTGACACATCAATTGAGATCAAATTCAAAAATAAATATTTCAACGTTATATTTTTTTTTTAAGATTTATCAACCCATATATGTGCATAAATCTTGAAAAGGGTATTTGTTGAATGAGTCCAAATTGAAGTTGAAGATAATTTCTGATGACGCCACATGATTTCATCATAACCGTTGAATCAGATAAGATTAATTTGACACAATTTGATATTATTGTTTCGGTTAAAGTCCAACTAAGCCCAAAAGTGGTTGAATTTGACCCAAATATCAAATCAAGCCCAAATCCAATTAATTGGGCCCAAAGGCCAAACCCATGGACCACCAAGTCCAGGTCCAACTAATCAAGCCCAAGGGCCAGACCCATGGACTAACCAAACTTAAGCTCACGAGACCCACTAGAGAACTCTATAAATAGAGGAGCTCTCTTCATTTAAGGAGGTGAGCAAATCTACACTTTAGAGGACCTAGTGAGAATTCTCGACTACACTTGATGACTGAAGTCCTTTGAATGTACAATCATTCTTCCAAGACTTTAAGCTCAAGAACATCCACACGCTTCACTTCTATACATCAAGCGTACACATTCAATTGAGAGAGAATCAAATGATCAAGTACTAGAGATCAAACCACATCGCATCAAATCAACATTAACACCAACTCAAGTTCAGCTCCATGAAACAAGTTTCTCTGGAAGCCTCGTGCAAACACTAATCCTCCAAGAAGATCATCAAGCCAAAAGGCTGATCGAAGATCAACAGTCTTTGAGACCGATCAAGAAGATCAACAGTCCCAAAGGTCGAAAGAATATCATCAAGCCCGAAGGCCGATCATCTAAGAAGATCAGCAAGCCCAAAGGCCGATCATCCAATAAGATCAAAAGCTCAAAGACTGATCATCCAAGAAAATCAACAAGCCCAAAGGCCGATCATTCAAGAAGATCAAAAATCCCAAAAGTCGATTATCTAAGAAGGTCAACAAACCTAAAGACCCATCATCTAAGAAGATCAACCAGTTTAAATATTAAAGTTTATTTTGAACCCATCAAAGAACAATTGTGCTAGAGATTATATTTTCTATACTAAAATTGATACAAATACAAAGTTCAAATTCCACGAAACAAGTTTCTCTAGAAATCTCGTGCGAACACCGGGGATTCAACATTAATTTTAAGAATTAATTAATATCTTAGATATCTTAGATAAATACCTATAAAACATATCAAATTAGCATCTTTTAATCTTAATATGAAGATGAACACTAATAATAAAATCTATAACTTAATTTGAAAGTTAAAACAATGTAATTATAATTTAAATTACTTTTATATTCTTTATTTACAAAAGTATTGATGATATCGATATATTTATAAAATAAAAATATCTATATTGATATCAACATCAATATCAACGTCAATATTTTAATCCTCCTACCTAATTAACTTGTTTCTTTCTAATATCAAATAGAAAATTTTCCCTCAATTCCAAATCCCAATCATCCCAACCAACATGAAAATTCTTATAGCAACCCTTAATTTCAAAGCAGGAATATAAAGTTTAAAGTAGTTGTTAAGGACCCAATCAATTGTCCCAATTCTTATCATTTTTATCATTACGTAAGTTTGAAGGCCCAATTTTAACATTTATATAAATTTGAAGGTTCAATTTTTATCATTTGAGGATCTAATTCTACAACTATTGTAAGATTGAGGAGTCTAAATTTGACATTTGTAGAAGTTGCCAAGTACAGAGCCTAAGAAGTACGGACACTTTAAGTTTGGCTAGCGTGTCCGTGTCCAACACGTGTCAAACACTTGGATACTCTGACAGTTGTTGGACACGTACGAAGCACTTGTTAGTACAACAAATGTGTTAGACATGTAAAGAGCACTTGTTAAGTAGATTAAAAAGACACATATGACAAAAATAATAAATTTTGAGTGTGAATTATGTCAAACTAAGTTTTTTAAACATTCAATCTATTTAATTTGAATTTTCTTTTGGTATAATAATGATACATATTTTTAAAATGTATATTTTAATAAATATGTCCTTGCAGTATCGTATTCCTATCCAGTATTTATATTTGTGCTTCTTAGTACGAAGCTCAAGATAAATTATAAATAGACAATGAATTAAATCGTTTACTTGTAAAAGATACATGAATTTCAAGGCAAAAAACGAGTTGGCAAGGAGAGGTTATACTGTTGTGTCTTTCATTTGGTACTCTAATATTTTAAATTGGTTAATTTCTTGGGAAATTTGAACCTCTAACTAATTTAATAATTACTTTACATGAATTTAATTATTAAAATGTATACCTTTCTTAAAATACATATTAAATTTAAGGAAAAAAATCTCCCCTTTTAAAATTACTATTTTTTGTCCATAGAAATAAATTTATTTAAAGTAAAGTTAGCATGTACGTTGAATTATTAAATGATCCAGTTTAGTTAATATTTAGTTTAAATGTAAATTTGAATTAACTAGTTTTTAATTAATATTTTAAAATTAATTAATAAATGATCTTATTTTCTTGTAAAGTTATAAATAGTCACGTTAGGGTGGTAATAGAAAGCCTAAATACCTGAATTAGAATATTGTTTTTTTAATTAGAGAGAGTTATTTCATCAAAGGGATAAACTTCCCTTACTACATCATGTGATATATTTTTACTTTATAATTGAAGTTGTTTCATTTTCATTTACTAAAGGTTAATCCATATCTATAAAACTAGTTTTCCACACGTGTGCGTTGCACGTGACTTTTTGTTGATGCGTTTGTAATGGAGAAAGCTACATTATTATTTTGAGTTGTAAGTCTCCTAATGTGAAGGGTGTCTCCTTTGCTTTTTTTATTAAAAAAATAATTATTATAAAAATAACTAAAAAGTAATAATAGTAATGAGAAATACCTTAAAATTATAGAAAAACTATGCACTTGTGATCTAATAAACGAAAAATAAAAAATTTCTAATAGTACTTTTATGTCAAACCCTAAATATTAATTTTAGGGAGTATCATTAGTTTCTTTAAAATAAATAGAATAAAAGATTGTTCATACTATACCATTTATTTTTCATTTATTCATCAATAATTATAAATGAATTTAAGCCTTCAAAAATGCTCATAAATGATTTTTAATTAATGTTATTAGTGTATAAATAATTTTTTTTATTTGTATGTTTTTTGAGAAAAAAAAAAGGACATTTGTACTCTTTTTTTTTTTTTTATTGTTATGCAATAACTTTAAACAATAAAGATAATCTAAGAAATGTTAAAAAAAATGTCCCACTTGACGTTTTTGTAATATCAAGTGTCATTGTTCTTAACATTTAGTGTTCAAGAATATCGGGGTTCTTGACAAAGTAAAATCGTCAAGAACATTAACACTTGACATACTTGAAATGTCAAGAATATGGGTTTTCTTGACAAAGAAAAAACGTCAAGGTATTTTTACTTTACTCAATATGCGAAAAATGTCATGAATATGGACGTTCTTGATAAAAATCTCTTAACATTTTCTACTTCTCAAATATATTTATATCTTGACACATTTAACTTGTCAAGTTTGTTTGTATTTTTTTAAAATTTTTAATATAGATGTCTACTTATAAATTGCTCATGTATCTTGGTTCAATAATCGCATGTAATATATATATATATATATATATATATATATAGAAGCCCTAATTCTCGAAGAAGGCTGAAAAGGGGGCTTGATTTTGGCTATGAAAAGGAAGAAGAAAGTGTTGATGGAGCGCTTAGTCTGAGAATGTGTTGAACAAGAAATGTAAGTGAGAATGAGGGAGAAATATATAGGAATTTAATAATAGAGGCATTGGTTTAACTATTGTTCCTTGTAAAACTAACGGCTACTTTTTTAAACAAATTGAAATGTGTTTTCCTTTTAATTGATTTTTTTTTTTTAATTATACAGATTTTTAAAAGATATATTAACATTCTTTTGTTTAATTTTTAAACCAAATAAATCATGTACAGCAATTAAAGGCTTCTTTTTCATTTTTCCTTTTCTTTTTTAGTTTATAATATTTAAAGTTTTCATCTTATCAGAGAAAAAAAAATTAAACTTTTATAAGAATTATAAAAATTTGAAATGGTTGTATTAAGAACAAATAATAATTCCTAATTAATTTTGGCTTATATTGAAAAATTATAATTAAATTTATTTGATTAAAAAGAGAAAAGAAAAAGATGATGAATTAATCAATTACATTGTTTTTTTAATTCAAATAATTAATTACATTGTTGTGCGTTTGTTTGAAGATGTTTATTATCTTATGTAAAATAAAGTTTATTATCATATTATAAGTGATTTCATTAAACATTTTAGTATGCCCTTTTTTTTTATTAATGATTAATACTAATACATTTTAAGATGTCGGTTGAATTTAAATGATGTATTAAACATGGGAGTTCTTTTTTCTTTAACAATGTGAAACGTTCTCTCTTGTTTAATGGTCACTATTGGCACATAGTTGGCTTACATTTTTTTTTTCTTTTTGATATTCTAATTAGATTTTTATTGCCAATATGAACGTAGCTCAACCAGCATAGTGTTTGTCCTATCAATTTCAAGGTTAGAAAAAATATATATATGTAAAATGTGGAATCAAGTCTTTAAATCAAGGTTAACAATATAATAATCAAATATGATGGTAGAAAAATCATTTTTGAACCATTTGTACTTTTAAGTTTTTAACAATGCCACTAATATAATTTTTAAATTTTTGTTTTTAAAATACAAATGCCTTAATGGATCGATTTTTATTTTCAAATATATATATAACTTTGACGCACACAATAAGTATAGGAAGCAGAAAGGTGACCCACAGTCTAATTAGTTGGACTTCATCAATTATGTGATTTTTAGGTTGAAAATCCTCCTTTTATGTCTTCTTCATGCTAATGTTGATGGTTGTAGCCCTTTAGGTTTGTTGAGTCCTTAACGTTATGGACAGTTTTGATTGAAACTAGATCAATCCCATTATTTCTAATAAATCTAATCTGACCATCATCATCAACTAAAAATTAAGGGAGGTTTTAATCAACTTTATAGGTCGGTGTTAAATAACTCAACTCCACCGACTTCAATAGACACTATTAAAGTTTGCATATTTATAAAAATAAAAATAAAAATAAACTTCATATTTCTTCATTTCTCTCTTTTACATTTATCGACAAACTTCATCTTTCTTTCTCTCTTTTGCACATTTATCAAGAAACTCAAACTTTACACTTCAGATATAGACTTCCTAAAACAACTAAACAAACATGCATTCTGAACAAAGACTTGTTAACTCTAATATATTAACTTCATACTTCAAAACTCAACTCACGCACTAAACACCCACTTCACTAGCTTCCCTGTCCTCATATTGTGCTTCTTTGGCAGTCGATAAAGGAAATCTTAGGACTTGAACAGAAAAAATGATCTACTTCATTTCTTTCTATTGAAAAATTTAATGAAAAAGAGGAGAAAAAAATTGTTATTCACTGATGTTACAAAGCTGGAGATAAGGGTTTCCAAACATCACATATTTAGACCAGTATGACTTGTACTTGGAAACAGCTAAATCTAACCAAGGTTTGTAGTTTCCATTGTAATGGATAACTGCAGCATTCTCTATTTCTGTGACATTGAGGGCGGGGTCGTATCCGAGACCTAGCACGTGCCACCCTCTATCTAGTGGATAAGTAAGATTGTAAAAAGTGATCAGGCCTGGAGGCAGCGACCCGAGTTTCCACAGAGTTCTATCCTCATTCTGCACAGAGTTTATTCAATTACCATCCAAATGTGTTTGATTAAGAGAAAAGAAGAAGTATGTGCATGGGAAATTGGAAATAAACTTGCCAGTTATATGATAAAATGTCTAAGATATGGATTCCATGTCTAAATAAAATAAGAGTTTTCCTTTTTTTTTTTTTCCTTTTTGAAAAAGGAAATATAACATTTCATTGGAAAAATATTAACCTTTAAGAGATGAGAGAAACTGAGAAAAACAAAAGAAGACAATACAATTGAGATGACATAAAGAGAAAACACCAAAAAACAAAGACTTCAACTTAACCACCCAAAGCTAGTGAACACATAAACTTTAAAGACAGAGCCAACTGAAGAGCAAATGAGGAAAGAAGTCCTTTTAAGACCAAAAGTGCGGATCCATTAAAGTTTATGCTTGAAAAAGTAATATAACAAATTCATTGTCTAATCTACTCCAGCTTAAAACTTTATTCCTTTGCTATTAAATATTCATATTGCATTTAACAAAAGTTTTGGGCCACTTGTTTTTATGATACCAGACCAAATACGTGGGTTAGAACACAAGCTAAATAGGCATACCACATGAAAATCAAAGCAGTTTAGAGGCAAGCAGAAACAGGATTTAGTATGATTTACCATATCTTGCCAGTAATGGTAGATTCCCGTCATGTTTCGTTTTCTCCATTCCTTCAAGTCAAAAATATTCATGCCGAATGCCCAACCACATGCATTTGGATCAAAATTCTCAGAAATCTTTGGATTTGAGAAGTTGAGATATTTGTCAAACCTATGAAAGCTTTCTTTACAGGTCTCCACTGCCCCATTCACCATACCTTTTAGATCAATGGACCATAACGGCGTTAAATCCTTCTGAACTACGATATCGTCATCCAAAAATAGGATCTTGTCCAACTTTGGATACACTTCAGGGAGGTAGAATCTAAGATGATTCAGCATGGACAGATATTTTGGATTCCTATACTTCAGATTATCCATACCAACAGAAAGGGAAGAAGGATGATTTGCCTTGAAGTAATACTCTTTAAGTCTTGCAGATTCAAGTTGTCGGAGAACAGAGCAGTAAGAGGAATTCAACCACTTGAAATCATCAATATTTTGAACTTGGATTGTTGCTTTCGAGGGAGAATTAACAAGAAACCACATTCTCATAGCAGCAAAATTCAGCTTATCTGTGACAATATGGAAAACATGTTTCTCAGGTTCCTTAGCATGTAAAACCGTGGAGTTGACTACGACGGACGTTGCCAACACATTATCTGAGAAAATAGCATAGTGATACAGAGAAGGATTTTCAGTCTTTTCTCTGTCAATATTATGATTAAGATGATGACCCTGAAGGAAATAGTCTCCTGCAAGCTGTAAAGGGAGGCAATGCAAGGATTTAGGGACTGTTTTGGCTGCAAGCTGAGTCAAGAATGCACTCTTTTTCTTTTGGGCATTCACATTGTCCTCAGTTGATTGCAGCATGGCTCTCAACTTTCTCGACATAATAAGACAATCATACAGTTCGTCTTTGGCCATTGCAAGAGCATGGCCCATGGCTTTTGCTCGATCTAGTGCTCTACAGAAAACAAGAACATTACATGAACACCAAGTAAAATAGGAAAGTGGTGACAGGAATAGAGTATGAAGCTTTCTAAAACCTTGGATGAAGCCCAGCATCAGAATTTGCTTCCCCAATGGCAAGTTGACTTTCTCTGCAGTGTTTCATTAGAGTATCGTATAGTCCGGTATCATTCTTTGACCTGGCTATATTTGCATATGCTTTGGCCATTATGATCTGATCGCGCATAAGTTTCAAGGTGGAATCAGATTTTGGGTTTTCAAAATCCTTCCTCCAAATGCTGTACTTTCCCTTCACTGTAGTGTCAAAATTTTTAGACCGTTCAATAGCAGCAACTGCCATCTGATTGTCTATCTCTTTATCTTCTCGAATCAAATCTGCAGCTCGTAAAGCCCTCCTCTCCAGTCGCATTGCCTGAAGTAATAAAATATTAAAAACTACTTCAAATTACCAATATAGGTATGCCAAGTAGAAGTATCAGAAAAATCACCCGTCGTTTCAGCTTCACTGGATTCATTGATGATAAACGAGAAAATTCAGCTTCACCTTCTCCAGGAGGATGGTCATCCACAGAATGCTCCACCTTTTCTTTATTCTCCTTCCTGGAAACTAATGGGTCTGTCTGAAAGGAAAGAATATATGAATTATATTTTACATGAGCATATGCACCAGGCAAATATTATCGACCACTATGATAGTTTTGTGAGCAACAACAAAAAGAGGAAAAGAAACATTGATCATTGATGTTATACCTTGAAAGGATTATGGAAAGTTAGAATCTAACAAAAACAATAATACGCATAATATAACATGTTTAAACCCCATGCATACTATCTAAACAGGAGCATTCAAGAGGGACTTAATCAGCTTCAAAAATATTCACAGTACCTGGGAACTCAGTGGCTGATGGTGGTTTCCATCCAAAGAATTTTCCCATATCCATGAGGCAGACAAATCCTTCAATTTGACCTTTCCGAGACGAAATGCCCCAGAAGGATCACTGTAGGCTGCAATTATGTCAATATCCTGTTTGAAACGAATGATACAAACATAAACATTGTAAGTGTTAAATGCAAAGAATATTGTAATTTATGAACTTCATAACAATTTAATACCTTATCATCTTCATTGGTGCTGATTCTATTTGTTGTATCTTGCTCCTGCATGCATTTGAGTTGGTCAATAGGTACATGAACTTCTGAAAGCAGAAAGCTTATAAATGAAATAAAATTAGAATCGAGAGTATGACAAGGATCCCACAATTAATTGATGGAATTATTTTCCACTAGGTGTGATGGGAGGAAGAAACTAAACTCGTCAAAAACATAACTTCATCAAGGAAGGCCTCTAATGACATAAGTACTCAGCCTTCAATTTGGGTAGAATAAATTTTTTTTAACCATCTCTCTATTTCAAGTAAACAATTACAACGAGGACATGATTAGCAAAACAAGTCATAGTAATACAGGTAGGATAAAACCAAAAAAACCTCATAAGCCCTTGGAATGACCAATAGATAAGAAACCATATGTAGGCATGCATATTGCCAAATGTTATTATTGCCAAAGTCATAACACCAGAGTGTAAATTATGTCATATACTAAACAATGTTTCCATCAACCTAAAGGCTGATAGGATATTCTGCTAAAAAAATCTAAAATAAAAATAAAAATAAAAAGTTCAGTGCAAAAATGCATACATACAAACATCAAATAAAAGGATATTACTGACAAAACAGAACAATAGAAAATAGGATAGGAACATTAGATGCATGTGCCACAAGGAGACAAGTTCGATACCTCTCCATCTCCACATTGAACACATTGATACATAGGCTTCCCATCTTGACTGCAGCACATACAAAATCAAGCCTAGTCAATGTTTATCTATCAGATGGAAATCACCATCCAAACATGATAATCATGGAAAAACCAATACACAATTAAATGAAGAAATAAGAAATGGCCGGCATAGAGAATTTTTCAGAAATCTTCTTACGTGAGAGAAGCATTGGATGCATCCGCTCCAATGAGACCAACGTGAGATACAACCTGCATCGAAAATTAGGCTTAAACTGCATCCATATGGAAGACGAGAAATGATATACATGGCAACTACAATCTGATCATGTGAAGGAATTCTTCTAAATTCAGAAAAATAAAGATACAAGAAGAGAAACTCTATTACGAAAAGATTGCGACACAACAGACAAACAAACTTAAGATCAGCTGGTTCATTTCACTAAGGAGCAAACAAATCTCTAAACAGACACAAAAGTTAAAAAGAAAATCCCAAAAAGTATCAAAACAATCGGCATCAATCAACAGCAAACGGAAATAGATATACAATGACAACTGCGATCTAATCATGTGAATGAATCCTTCTAAATTCAGAAACATAAATATACAAGCAGAGAAACACTATTACGAAAAGATTGCGACACAACAGAAGAACAAACTTAAGATCAGAGTCAACAGTCTGGTTAATTTCACTAAGGAGCAATCAAATCTCTAAACAGACACAAAAGTTCCAAAAAGTATAAAAAAATCGGCATCAATCAACAGGAAACTACTCCAAAGGCCGCTAGAAAAGATAATCTCAAGACCTCGTCAAGGTCTACGAAAAATTCAGCAAACAATCGCCACAGTACCGAATGAGAAGGATCTTGAAGAACATATAAAAATTCACTACCACATTTCAACTAAAAAGAACAAACAGAACAAGAAAAAGAAAATAAAAAAAGAACAGGTAGTACTCGCGAATAGGAATCGAAACTAGTTACCAGAAAGACGCAGAAGATAGACAGAAGATTCAAGCTGAGAGAAATTCCTTTTGGGAGAACTTCCATGGAAGAAATTTGAGTGTGAAGATCAATTGCTTATTGGTTCTAAGTAGAATGAACGCAGAATCTTCAAGATTCAGTTCATCTTCATTGGCCAGCGCGGGACTGACATGCGGAACTCCATGAGAGCGCGTTTCAAAGTCGGTAGATCAAGAAGAGAATATGGAAAATGGAAAATGAAATTGGGAAATTGGGAAATCAGCAAAAATATGATACATTTGAGGGGGGACAAATGAATATTGAAATGTCCAATAATAATAATTTACTATTGTTATTTTTTTTTTAATAATCTATTTGTTATAATATAAGCCATGATAATTTTGGTACATATATGCAAAATTCATACCCATCATTCTTGATTTTACCGTAATTCATCCCTCCATTAAATATATATATATTAGGGTTAAAAACCAAATTCATAATCACTTTACTTGTTTTAAGTGATTTTGAATGAGTATGAATGTGTTTTGGCTTTGGTTTTATGCATGTTTTCAGGTACTGTGCTACTATTTTTTATCTCGTAACTATTTTTCAATTTTTAAATTAAAAAATTCTGATATTTTTATACTTATTTTAGATAATTTTAAATGGGTTTACACATATTTTAGTAGGTTTTTTACCTACTATTTTTTATCTCGCAATCAGCTCGCAATTATCTTTCAACTTTCAAACTTGAAATGGTTAACTCCAAAATATATATATTTGTTTTAGGTGATTTAGGATAAGTATAAACATGTTTTAACAAGTTTTTTAACTACTGTCTTTTATCTCGCGACCATCTCGCAATTATCTTCCAACTTCCAAACTTAAAAGATCGAACTCCATATCATTTTTATACTAGTTTTAAGTCATTTAGAATGGTTAGGAACATATTTTAGCAAGTTTTTTTTTTTTATCTCCCAATCATCTTGCAACTATCTTTCAACTTTCATACTTGAAATGTCTAACTTCGAATCATTTTTATATTTGTTTTAGTTCGTTTTGGGTTAGTTCACACATGTTTTGTCAAAGATTTGTTCTAGATGTTTGTTTTTTTAATTTTTTTTAAATATTACCATTGAATTTTTCGAATAATATACATAAATATTGAGATATTCGTCTTTCTTTTTTCTCTCTCATCCCATACTCCACCGTAACATGGATCATCCTTCAATTATCGCGAAGTTCTTATTTGTCCCAAAAGTCTTCTTTTTAGAAAGTAATACCAAAAATCCTTAATACCCTAATATATGTTCCATTTTCGGCAATTTTTCTTATATTTTATATTATTCTTTTTTTCTCATCTCAATTTGCTCGATAAAATATTGGTAATACCAATGTTTAAAAATGTCCATTTCGACAGAAATATCAAAGCCTTAATCTTACAGAGATTTTGATGTAAACATTTCTAAAAGAAGTATAAAAATCAAAAAATCAAAAAAAATAAATTTAAATAAATAAATAAATATTATATTCTTTTTAAACTAGTTAACATATGTAATTTATACTATATTTACATTAGTAATATTTTGTTGCTTATTTTTTACGTTTAATAGTTTTTTTTACAATACAATGGAAATACGATCCCTCGCGTCGATATCGAATCTATAAGAACGTAGAAATATCGATGAAAATATCGACAAGTAGATGAAAATTTAATATATGGGCAATATAAAGAAGAAATATATATATATACACACACATATCACATACATACATTGGGTGTAGAATTCGAATAGTAATTAGTATCTTTATCATCTAAATTATTTTTACATAGATAGTGATAAATGAAGGTTTGATGTAATTAATTGTTGAAAATCCAAATCTTTAGTATATAGCTTATATATTTTTAACCAAATTGAACATAGTTCAATTGGTATACAAGTGTGTTAGTAACCACGAGATCTTAATTTGAATCTCCCTACTCTCAATTGTACTAAAAAATTTGTTCTATGTGCACCAACTTAAACAACTATTAAGCTACATTCACTAAGCTCTATATGTTGAAATTCGAATTGAGATGAGTTTTCAAGAGACAAATTGATGGAAAATAATATAAATGGTCTAATTGGTTGTAGTTCAAATACTAAAATCAATGTTTTGGACCTCCTAAATATAAGTGAGATAGTAGAAGTATAGAAACTAAATTGAAATTTAAATCAAACATGAATTATAGTAATATTCTACCTATCAAATATAAGTAACCATGTATTGCTAACCTAAGCAAATTTATGTTGGGTTTTATGTCCTGAAACTCGTGATTTGTAAAACAATAAACTTATTCTAAAATTTAATAAAGTTATTATTAAAGTTTGATTCAATAAAGATGTTATTGAATTTATGAATTGCTTATTTCGTTTTAGAAATAAATCCAATAAACTTAGATTATAGTGATCAAGGTGCTTTGAAGTTGAGTTTGTGAGTTTTTCCAAATTTCTAACATTTTCCATTTGGAATTTGGAATTTTGAATTTCAATTTCAAAACCAAAATCAATTTTTAATTTTTAATTTTAATTCTTTAATTAAAATTAAAATTTTAATAATTTTATAAAAATAATTCAATAATTAATTTTTCTAATAAAATTAAATAATTTTATTAATTTTATTAATTTAATATCAAATATTAAACTAATTTGTCACCAAATCCATCACCATGAATCCCTATTCATGAAATTAATATTTAAATCATATTTATATATTAATTGATTCCCCAATTACGTTTATTCAAAGTTAAATGTGTAATTATATCACATATAATTACTAATTCCCTTAATTCGAATTTAAACGTTTCAAATCAACTTATCACGCTATTATAAGGCTAATTCCGTTTGTGAGCTAGTAGGGGACTAATGGATCTACAGATCATAGGCTCTAATGATCAGAGATTAATTGGCTAAACTCAACTCAGTAGTTACACTCCCCTTACTATAGATATATTGTGTCCACTCGATATAACTATGTGTTGGTGCAAAATCCAAAGAAGTTAGAACATCGTTCAAAGATATGCCTATTTGTAGACTATCCCAAAGAGACAAAAGGTGGTTTCTTTTATGATCCTCAGGAAGATAAAGTATTTGTATCAGCAAATGCAATATTCTTGGAGGAAGACCACATTAAAAATCATCAACCTCGTAGTAAGCTAGTATTAAGTAAGATAACCAAATAAACTACAGATAGATCAACAAGAGTTGTTGATCAAACAGGTCCTTCAACAAGAATTGTTTGTGGAACTGGTACTTCACATCCTTCTCAAGAGATGGGAATGTGTTGACGTAATGGGAGGGATGTGCAACAGCCTGAACGGTACATTGGTTTAACTGAAACTCAAGTCGTCATATATGATGATGGCTTAGAGGATCCATTAACTTTTATACAAGCAATAGGTGATGTGGATAAAGTAGAATTTCTAATTCTATATGTTGATGATATTCTACTCATTGGGAATGAAGTAGAATTTCTAGTTGACATTAAGATATGGCTAGCCACGCAGTTCCAAATGAAGGATTTGAGAGAAGCACAGTATATTCTTAGGATCCGAATTGTTCGGAACCGCAAGAACAGAACGATAGCTTATATAAAAAAGATGTTGTCTCGATATAAAATGTAAGATTCTAAGAAAGTTATGTTGTCTTTTAGGCATGGAATTCATCTATTTAAGGAACAGTGTCCTAAGACACCTCAAAAGGTTGAGGTTATAAAACGAATTCCATATGCATCAGCAGTATAATGTATGTCATATTGTCTACTTGTCCCAAGTATGCTATGCAGTTGGAATTGTTAGCAGATATCAGTCCAATCCTGGATATGATCATTGAACTGTCGTTAAAAACATCCCCAAGTATCTTTGGAGAACGAGGGGCTATATGCTCGTGTATGATGCTAAGGATCTGATCCTTACTGGATACACTGATTCTGACTTTTAAACCGATTTAGATTCTAGAAAATCTACTTCGGGGTCAGTATTTACTCTGGACGGAGGAGCTATAGTGTGGAGGAGTATCAAGAAAAGTTGTATTGCTGACTCCACCATAGAAGTTGAGTATGTACACCGAAGAGACGTGATTTTCATGCAGATTGCCTCTGAAGACAACTTAGTTTATCCATTTACAAAGGCCCTCTCGGCTAAAGTGTTCGAGGGTCACCTAGTGGGACTAGGACTGCGAAATAGATAGAACTAGGGCATGTGGGAGAAGTACTGGGTGTCTGATGCCCTAGTTTCTTGTATTTATTCTCTTATTACTCAACATTGTATATATATGTAAAAACCCATTGAAATTTTAGTCCAAGTAGAAGTTTGTTGGATTTTATGTCCTAAAACTCATGGTTTGTAAAACAATAAACTTATTCAGAAATTTAATAAAGTTATTATTAAAGTTTGATTCAATAAAGTTGTTACTGAATTTATGAATAGTTTATTTCGTTTTAGAAATAAATCCAATAAACTGAAAGATCCATGACTATTATATGAGTACTTGAACTTTATGTGGAGACATAAAAGTGGATCAGGATTGAGTAAATAGTCAAAATGATCTATAGTATATGAATAAGGTTGGGTATCTTATTCTGGTAACACTATGGATGTGACCCACTCTGTAGTTGTTACAAAGAGTTGTAAAGTGCTACAAACGAAGTGATCCTGATTTGTTCATGTGGTGACATGAGGAGTTGGGGTGTCCTATGCAATGAGTTTGCATAAGATCGAACCAAGAAATAAGTCACTCTTACTTTATAACGCTGTTTACTGTTTAAGACTGACTATTTTATAGTGATGACCTAGGTAACGTAACTCCTGTTTATTCGGGATTATCCTTAGATTTACATAAGTGACAGTTGGCTCAACAGCACCGACTCAATAAGCCTCCCATTTCAGGGTAAGATCGGGTAGATAGCTGAGGACATAGGGTGCAAGACGGAATTCACTTCTACCCATTTTTAGGGATAGTAGAGAGGTTGTTCCCTTACGTGCTGACTTTGGGTCTTGAACAAGGGATCTCACCCTCTCATTGGCTCGAGAGAGATTCTGTTTGTTGATTGGATCACAAACAAATTGTTCATTAAAGAATTAGTGGGACTTTAGGAACAAGAGGTAATATCGGGAGTAAAACAGCCTTTTGACCCAGCCGTTATTACAAACAACCTGTGAAGGGTTAACTTACTAATCATGGTTATATCGAGTGGACACGATATATCTACAGTGAGAAGAGTGCAACTACTAGGCTTTAGTGGATTGACCCAGTAGTTAACGAAGGGGGGTTAATTCGGTGTAAAGAGTTTAGCCAGTTAATCTCGAATCGATGGAGCCATGTAGGTCCATTAGATTCCCCTATTAGTTCACAAACAGAATTAGCCTTAGAATAGCGTGATAAATTAATTTGAAATGTTCAAATTCAAATTAAGGGAATTAGTGATTATATGTGGTATAATTACATGTTTAATTTTGGAATTAAACGTAATTGGAGAATCGATTAATATATAAATATGATTGAAATATTAATTTCATTAATAGGGATTCATGGTAATAGAATTGGTAACAAACTAATTTAATATTTGATATTAAATTAATAAAATTAATTAAAAATTTTAATTAATTATTATTTTTATTAGAAAAATTGATTATTGAATTAATTTTTGTAAAATTAATAAAATTTCAAATTTAATTAAAGATTTAAAATTGGAAAAAGTTTTGATTTTGAAAATCAATTTCAAATTCAAAAGGGAAATTAAAAATTGAGGAAAATCTCATCCCACTTTCAAGCAAGAAGGTTAGTCACTTTCTTACACATAATTCCACCACCAAATTCAAGGAGTAGTTGGAATCATTTCAAGTGATCAGTTTGCATGAGAGTCATGTAATAAAACTACTCTTGATTGAGTGGAAAATGACATGCAATTTGTTGAATCGCTGAGTTTTTTTAAAGTTGAAGAAGTTGTTCTTCAACAAGCTGAAAAACCAGAAAACCTCTCATCCAATTTTCCTAAGTTCGAACTTGTTTTGAGTCCCACGACTCAATCTAAGGCTCCTAGAGAATAGTAAAAAAGCTCTAGTGGTGGTCCACGACTTCAAATAGAGAAGATTGCAGCTCAAATTCGTGTTTGAAGAGGATCTTCAAAGGTATGTGTTGAAACCCTTTTAATACCCTATGAACATGCTTATTTTGATGTCAAAAATTAAGAAATTAGAATGCTTAATGATCATGTTTTCTTCCGCTGCAGGTTTTTGTAAACCATCAATTTATACTATCAACTTTAAAGTTTCAAGTTTGGTCCATTGTAATAATAATAATAAAAAAAAAAGATAATATTAAAAAAAAAAGACTATGTATCAACAAAAGTGAATGTTCGCACAAGGTTTCCAATAAACTTAATTTGTGAAATTTGAACTTTTGTATTTTTATTAATTTTAGTGTAACAAATGCAATCTCTAATATAATAATTCTTTAAAGCTTTCAAAATAAACTTTAATCTGTAAGGTGGTTGATCTTATTGGATGATCGGCCTTTGGCTGGTTGATTTTCTTGGATGATCGTCCTTTGGGCTTGATGATTTTCTTGGATGATCGGCCTTTGCACTTATTGATCTTCTTAGATGATCGTCCTTTGGGCTTGATGATCTTCTGGGATGATTAGCCTTTAGATTTGTTGATCTTCTTGGATGATCATCCCTTGGGATTGATGATCTTCTTGGATGATTGGCCTTTGGACTTGTTGATCTTTTTGGATGATCGACCTTTAGGCTTGATGATCTTAGAGGATTAGTGTCCGCACGAGGCTTCTGGAGAAACTTGTTTCATGCAGTTGAACTTGTTAATTTGATGCGATGTAGTTTGCGATGTAGTTTGATCTACTTGATCCTTTGATTCTCTGTTGGTTGAATGCGTATGCTTGATTAACTTTAGTCTTTAGGTGTGGTCAGCTTCTGGTTGTTGAGAAAATTCTTTGCCCTTTGGAATGTAGAATTTCTCTATTTATAGAGTTCTTAGGTGGGCCTCGTGGGCTTAGACTTGGTTGATCCATGGACCTGGCCCTTGGGCCCAATTAGTTAGACTTGGGCTTGGTTTATCCATGGGCCTAGCTTTTATGCCCAATTAGTTGGTTTTGAGTTTAATTTGACATTTGGATCCAATTCAGCCCATTTTTTGGTTGAGAGATTTTAACTCAAATAATAGTAATATTAAATTGGACCAAGTTAATATTATCCAATTCAACGATCATGATAAAACCATGTGTCGTCATCGAAATTTGTCTTCAACTGAAATTTGGGACACATGTCACCTCCTAGTTGGTCCCAAATTTGATAATTTGAAATTTCGTCATTAATTTAGTGAATGATATGATAGTTTGTGATTGATCCAAAATTTCTCGTTCAATAGTGTAATTTAAACTTAATTATATATTTAGTAGTATGTTATTTTAATAAGTAATCTTTCCACAATTGCTTAGTATGTCATTCATTATTTTTTGGCTTTATTTAAAAGGGCGTTATTGTTTATGTTGTAATAAGACAGATGAAATCATTAAATTGAAATTTAAATCAATTATGAATTATAGTAACATTCTACATATCAAACATGAACAATCACCTATTGTTCCTTTATTAAAAAATAAAAACAAACAAACAAACCAACCAAAAAAAAAAAAAAACCTACGTACCTATTAAAGTGTAATTTAAACTTAATACGTACTTTTCCCTAAATTGTTTATTATGTCATTCATTGTTTTTTTGGCTTTATTTAAAAGGGCATTATTATTTATGTTGTAATAAGACAAATGAAATCATAAATTTATCAATAAGCTGTCCTACCCTTCAATGTTGTATCCATGTTGTATCTAAAAAATTTATCAACATGCAAAGTTTAATCTCTTATACTTTTTAAAATTTAAAAATCAAATGGATACAAACTTCAAGATTAAACTTTTCATAAATAATCAAAAGATAGCAACAAAAAAATATATTATATATTCCGAGAACATGGTTTAAGTACTAGACTAAATCTTGAAAAGAGGATCAACATAAGGGAGGACGAGGTCACTTAGGACTCGTTTGATAACGTTCTCATTCCCTGTTTCTTATTTCTCGTTTCATGATTCTTGTTTCCTGTTTTTTTTTTTTAGAACAAGAAACAGGAATATATTTGATAACTAATTCAGTTTCCTGTTCTTAGAAAAAACAGGAACAGAAACTTGTTTAATGACTGTTTATTGTTTCCTATTTCTTATTTCTTGTTTTTTAATAATATAATATAAAAAAGATATGTCCTATATTAAACATCGAAAAAGAAATTATCAAAAGTTTATATCATTTAATACAAATAAGTCTCAATACACACCTAAAAACAATAACAAAGTTGTATCAATCCTTCAAATGTTGCCCATATTTGATTGGCAATATCATCTCTCACTTGAGCCATTTGTCTTAGATGATGTCGACTCACATCTAGTTCAATTGTAGCACTTTATAAACTGTTTGGCAAACTTTGTGTATCTTCAACGATCATTGATTCATTGCTAAAGTGATTGAATAGATCATCTTGACGATCATTCAATCTAATATAATTATGAATTATGCAACATACCATCGGTAATTTTGGGAACATTCTTTAAATTTTGGGAACAAGAAACCAGAAACATTATAAAAAAAACATGTTCTTTAAAAAATGAGAAATAGGAAATGGAAACATTATCCAGTGGACCCTTGATGTCGGGCAAGTTGTGGAAGGGACATATGGTCATGCAGCAATGGGCAATGAAATACAACATTGTTCTTACTTCTTACAAAGTTAATTGATTCGGTTCGGCTCGATTATTTATTAAGCTCTAAATCGAGATAACAAAACCAACGTTTAATCGTACGCACATAACCCAATATATCAAACCTCTCACAAATCGATATCATGAAACGGAATCCACCTACACCCAATCTAACACCTTTAAGCTTAACACTAATGTTACGGTACTAAATGAAAATAGTGAGCTAGAAGTGATTGTTTGAGATTCTTGTTGAGAGTCTCATGTTGGAAAGGTGGAGAGATTTCAAAATCTTTATAAGGTATTATAGGGTCATGTTTATTCCAGATAAAATATAGTAAAACAATGGTAATCTGAAAAGTTAGCGATATATTGGTTCCGTTTGGTGTTGCGTACCTATACTGTCATTTGAGACACACTTCCAAATCTATAATAAAAAAGCGCAATTCGTTTGAGGAGCAAAGGGTGATCAATCCGATTGCATTTGAAAATTACGTTACCATTACCACTACAATTCCGGTTTCGATTATGATATTGTTACAACATGAGAACCATAAAATCTATCACATTTACTGTAACCGTTATCGTTACTATTTGATCCTAAAAGGTAATGGTGACGGTGACAGTTAATGTGACAGATACATAATTCTAAGTAAACATGATAAAAAACAATCCAATTACGTTTCTGATTGTGGCTCATTACAAATGATCTATCAATGGAATCTCATTACAATTACACCAATTTTCATCACGTATTGGTAAACCTAGCCTAGAAGTTTCTCCTCATAGTCAATTAGTTTTGATTTTTGAAATAGAACTTCATGGTTATCTAATATTGTATCATAATCAATTAGTTTTGATTTTTGAAATAGAACTTCAAGTTTATCTACTATTGTATCAGAGTCTACAAAACCTAAATAGGTATTTGATTAAAAAAAGAAATTTGACTCAAGAGTGGCATAAAGATTCTTTTTTTTAGTTGACAACATGGTGGGAAGATGATCGAGCCTCTAACCTCAAAGTTAATAATGCATTTTATATGTCAATTGAGTCATAGCCATTTTGTTAAATGCTATTGTTTATAAATATGCAATATTTTTCATACTATAATAGTAGGAAAGCAATCCACAAATGCCACATATTTAATCATATCAATTAAAGTAGTGCAGTACTACACAACTCAATAAACAAAATAAAAAATTAAGCTATAGAAAATTTTGTATTACTACCACAATAAAATGTGTGGATATTTAAAAGTCAAAAGAAATGTTATATCGACCATCATTTCACGCAAACCATTCATTAATTAATCATGTAGATAAACTAAACTACCTTGTTTTCAAAAATAATAAATACGTTAAAATATCACTTCCATCCATATTTTAGATTCTCTTTCATTATAGTCTCTTTACTTTTAATATCTATTTATAGTCTATATATTTTTAATAAATCTTAAATTTAATTTTTATACTTTCAATAAATCAAAATTTTAGTTTTTCAAAATTAAATTTTATTAAAATTGTTAAATAATAATACTTTTAAATAAGAAACGACGGGACCTTTCACAATTTGTAATTGGAATGCTAATAATGACTATTTATTTTTAAGAAAATATCAACTATATTCTAATTGCATAGATTAATTTAAAGACTTGGTAGAAATACAGAAATTAAAATTAAACATTTAAAGGTGTTGAAACTAAAACAAAATAAAATTCAAAGTACAAACAGTAAAATAGTATGTAAACCTAAAAAAATATACATTTTTTTTTTTTTTTTTTAAGTACGAGAAAAACAACGATAAGAAAATTTGAATTATAGACTTATTAATTATTAATAGATCCATATCTTAATTGAATTATATTCACTTTGACAGTATATATGATATTATAGACATACGTGATTGTAGGAAGCATGACTTAACAACAAGGCTAGTTATTTTGACCGCTATTCATTTTCAATTCTTTATTGTATATTATATAATTGAACCAGAAAATGATTGGCCCTACTTTAATCATTCGGATAACTAACATTGAAATAAATGCTATTTATATAATTATTCTAATTGAAGCTAAATGTGTGGTTTGACTCATGATGTTTGGATGTTTGGTTTTGAGAAAATGTTAATTTAATGTCTTGTAGTTAATATTTTAGTCTAATAACCTTAGTTCAACGATAATTAACGTGACTTTTTATCCTATAAAAGTTAGAGATTCGATTTCACATTCCCACAATTATTATACTAAAAAATATCAATTTAATCTTTCGTATTTAATATTTTTCAATCATACTCTGACAGTTGAAAAATATAAAAATTAGTCTATGATAAACATGCATAACATGAAACTTTAGGAAGAAATTTAGGGACTAATCACCAATGCAAGGAGAAAGAAATCTAATTACTTCAATTTGTTATAAAGTAGGCAAATTTTTATACTTTTCTTCTTTTAGAAAAACATAAAACATAATTTCTCTTCTAAATTTGTACATTTATTATAAGTCAATTGATGTAAGAAGAATAGGGGTTAATTTAGTAATTAAGTAATATTCTAGATTAATTTCCTTTTTACCCTCACTTGTAGTAAAACTCTATAAATAGGAACTTTCCCCTCTTGTATGAAATACATTATTCATTCTAATAAAAGATCAACAATCTTGATTTTTGGAGAGAATTCTCCTTTTATCTTCTTTAATATACATTACCAATTTTCACATTTCTTAATGGCAAGAGTATGATTGAAAATACAACGATTAATGTAAAGTTAAACACATATGTATGTCACCCGTAATTCGATTAATTTAAACTTTTATACTAAATGAGGAATACAATTGATTTTTTTCTTCTATTATTTTTTTAATTTAACGTGTGGGATTGGAGATTCGAACTTTGACCTCTCGATCGAGAATATATGCTTTAACCACTTGAACTATGCCTCAAAAGCGGATTCGTAATTTGTGTTTTGAATCAAACTAATTAGGTTATCACCTCTCTATCTAATTACAAAAGACCATCTGGCTTCATCATTTTTGCTCTTCCTTTCTTTTGCAGATAACAATTTAAGTTTTTACTAACAAAAGAAAATAGGAACAGCTGGACTTCAAAGAACAAACAAACTCGCAATCCAGTGTAGTTCAATAACCAGAACCTGTCCTAATTCCCAACATCCACAACCTAAGAAATACTTAATTACAATCTTATAATTGAGAAAACAAACTCCAAACTAACATCTATAAGAAAGAAACATATGAATGAAGAAATGAGAGTGGGATAAGAGAATCAGTTACCACTGAAAAATCTATCTCAACCTGGGTGGTGTTTGATTAGCATGGATTCCATATTGCTTCATGTGAAGTGGAGAATTATGGTGAAGAGGCTGATGAGCATTGCGATTTGATGCCAGACGGGAAGCACGGTTTCTAGGCTCGATTGGTTTCTCGTTTGCAGTTTCAATCTGTTCCAATGTCTCCACGACCTCTTTCATTGATGGTCGATTTTTCTGTTCTTGCTCAATACATTGGAGAGCTAGCTGAGCCACTTGGTATGCAGATCTTGATGGATATTTTCCTTCCAACCGAAAGTCCATCACATTTTTCAGCTTCCTCCTCTCTGATAAGTATGGTTTTATCCAATCCACGAGGTTTTCTTGCCCGGTTGGACGATTTTCATCAAGCGCACGTAAACCGGTCAACATCTCAATCAATACAACTCCAAAACCATATACATCACTCTTAACATACAGATGTCCTGTGTCATAAGTATTGTCATTAATGTCAACTCGAAAATCGCTTGGTGATAACAGACTCCAGTTTGGGAATTAAAATTGACTCATTCAACATAGACAGCCAATTTTGAAAGATTTGTAACTTTCAATTCTACCTGTGGTAACATATTCTGGGGCAGCATAACCATGTGTGCCCATAACTCGAGTTGTCAAATGAGATTTACTTTCTGAAGGACCCAATTTCGCCAAGCCAAAATCCGATAACTTTGCTGTATATGACTGCAGGTAAAGGAAGATCAGGTTATGACAAATACAAGGAGAGAAGATATAGAAGGGAAACGACGATCATGGGAAAGGTTTAGATTGAGATTAATAAAAGGCTCTTTCTTAAAGTGTATATTTACGAATATATTCATAATAAATAGAACTTTACCCCATCAAGCAGAATATTAGAAGCCTTGAAATCTCTATAAATTACTTGCTTGTCTGATGTGTGCAAGAATGCCAGCCCTCGGGCAGCGCCTATGGCGATCTTAAGCCGAGTATCCCATTCGAGTGGTGTAACTGCTGATCCTCCTGAATTTCACAGAATGGATGTTTACACTTCAGTAAACTAAGAATGATCTCTTTGTTCGTGAGAACAAAGATAAGAACACCAGCAATGAATTGAAAGAAACATCCTATTATAATATCATCATTTAGTTTTCTTACTTCCAAATAGATGATTCTCCAAGCTTCCTTTTTGCATGAACTCATAAGTAAGGAGTAATTCATGATCCTCCCAACAGTAACCCAACAGCTTCACTAGATTTGGGTGAGAAAGTCTTCCCAAGAAGCCCACTTCTGACTGCACAAACCAATCATACTATGTTATTATATGTCAATCTTCCAAAAAAAGTTTTGAGAAAAAAATTTCTGGAATATGCAACTGTCAGTGTCACTACCAAAATTGGAAATGTCAGTAACAAATTGATCAACTCATGGGTGGAATATTCTGGTGGTAGTCTTAACCAAGATTAATTGTTGATCTATGAAAATTGAAAGAGGTCGGTATCGTATACACTAACACATACAAGGAAGATGGGAAATCAGAAAAGCTTCAAACGCAATGTAAGTAGTTCACATCGTCCGTCTTATACTTAAAGCAATTCTCTCTAGAGTTGACAATTCTGGAAAGTCAATCTTGCCTAGTTTAAAAGTGATTTATGGTAGTTGCCACCGCCAGAGATTAGCAGTACGGCGTTGACACTAACATGACTGATGGATATCACATTCAGGTGTTGTTTGGATTGCTGTAAACAAACTTCTGTCATGTCAATTTTTTTCAGTACTTCAAATCTATTTAGATGGTATCTTTTTCTAAGACGTTTTCAGTTGAGTTGTTCTCAAACAGCACTTAGAAGGTTCAGATCCACTCAAAGATTCACAGTTGAGTCCACATGATACTCTACCCAAAAAAGTGATTCTCTCCAGAGAAAATACCAAATTCTTCTTTTAGTTTTTTCCTTTAGATAGCCGGGGTTTCGAGCTCACTCTTTGATTTATGCTCATGGTTCGCTCCACTAACCCTCAGAGAGGCTTAGCTCATTCTAAGGCCAACTCTAAGACAAGAATTTGAATTTATTTAGTCCTCAACCTAGAAGCTTGGACCCAGGACATAGAGTGAACAATCTCTTAATAGAAACATTCCATAGTTCTTTTGTTTGAGGAGCTTTTAGGGAAGAAAGTATTCTTCTCTATAACAATATAATTTACCTGCCACTCCTCAATTCCTTGCAAGCTGTCAGATTTTAACTTTTTAACTGCAATAACCATCGAATATCCCTTCCTTCCAAGGCCCTTCTCCTCAAGCCAACCTTTGTAAACCTTGCCAAAACCTCCTTCACCAAGCATTGCTTCAGCTCTGAAGTTTTTGGTTGCAGCTTTGAGCTCGGCCAAGCTATACTCCCTCAAGTTTGAAGATGGCAAAATCTGTCCATGTGGAAAAACTTCATCTCCACTTGCTGCAGAGAATTGACTGTTCTTGGAGATGTTGCTGATAGTTGATGATGTTGTCTGATTGGTTGTCTGGGATACCACTGTTATAGCCCAAGATTTTAATCATATAAATAAGGGAAATTTTTCCAAATCATAAACAATATAATCATTATCTGCATGTAGCTCTTAGTCACAGATCAAAATTCAACGGAAAAAACCAACCACACACACTTAAAAAGCTAGAAAACTCCAAACATGAAACAAACAATTAGCCATATGGGAAGAATGGCAAAGAGTTTCGAAAAGTAATTCCTCCTCAAAGACTGACAAACAATACACATCATATATAACTCAAAATTCATCGAAAAACCAATCAAATACCCTTAGAAAGATAGGAAACTCCAAACATGAAACAAACGATTACCCATATGAGAAGAAAGGAAAAGAGTTTCAGAAAGTAATTCCTCCTCAAAGATTGACAAACATACACAACAAAAATAACTCAGAATACAAATTAAAAGAAACCCCATCAAAGAACTCCAAACTCTAAAGGGAAAATTTTATTTGGGCAAAACTTGCGGATAGTAAGCACAAACTTTGAAATAGAACTGGATTCAAGTAAAACCTTCTGAAATTACCTGAACTGAGATGTCCAGTGGTATTAGGGGTATGATTATCAACAGGAGAACCCCAACAAATCCCCATTTATCTTCTCTATCTATCTCTCTTCCTGTTGGGAGCACAAAAAGGAAGAAGAAGAAGATAGTTAAGGAGAGCCCGTGTGAAATAAACTATAAGCAATCCAGACTTGTCAGTCAACTATATCATTTATCCGCATGCCCCACCTGTACATTTCTTGACCAATTAATTCAAAAATCTCTTAATTAATTTCACAAATACGATCCAATGAACTTGGCAAATACGCAGAAATATCAGCAGCGATTGAAACCAATGGCGGTGAAAAAAGCAGGGGTGTAGAAAAAAGGGGGTTTAAATTGAAGATTGACGGATTTTACCAAGAAGACTGAGTCGTAGAAATCAAAATTTGTGGTGGGAACTGAAGAAGATGACAACAGACTGAAAATCTGTCCGTTTGCTCAAAGTCAACTGCCGTGCATGATGATTGTTTGGTTTCAATCTATCTAACTACGTGCAAAATTGAATTCAAAGCTAACGAAAAGGAACGGAGAATTGATAAATAAATAAGTAGAATTACTTGTCTGATGGGGCCGAAGAATTATGGCGTCGCCATTTTCCGCCATTGGAGACCACGCCAACTGGAGCTCGCTTTAACTAGCAAAAGAAGATGATGACCTGGTTTGTCTAATTAAAAAAATAGAGGGAACTCATGCTCTCAAATTTCAGGTAAACAATTTAAACCCTAAACTAATTCACCCTATTTTAAAATATATTGTATAAATTACATAGTTGTTTCAATTAAACTTCGTGATTTTTATAAGATAATTAAGTTGAATATTTTATTAAAATTATATTTGAAGACTGTTCATTGTATTCCGTTCTTACACGATTGTAAATTTTTTCACATATTAGATTAAGAGAATATGTTTTGTAAATTTTTTAGTAAAAAGGAAAAAAAAAAATTGTTACATAACAACTTGTGATTGAACACTCGAGTAGACTGCACAAAAATAAGTGTAGTCGGAATGCGTCCAAATGTTTTTCTTTGAATGATGTACATTTAATCTTTGGAATTTCAAATTTTACTTTGGTAGCACTCGAGTTTTTAAAAATATATAAATTTAATCCTTAGATTTCAAACTAATACTTTTAAGTATTAGAATTTTTAAAATTAAGTTTAAAACGTGTTTGATGTAAGTCATAACTTAATTATACCTTATTCAAAATGACAGACAAATTACTCATACAAAATTAGTAAGAAATACTATTGAAATGTCTATTTATTCTTAATATCCGTTTTGGTTTAAAATATAAAAAAGAATGTCAACCATCTTGTGTTACGTTTTTTTCCCATTAAAATAGTGTAGTTTTAATTATTTAAATGGTTGAGTTTAAATAGCTTTATCTTAACCCTTTTAAAAAAAATAGTTCCATAACTGTAGATGTCTAATGAATTATGCTCGTATTTATTCTTAAAAAGATTTTTTTTTTTTTTTTTTACAATTATTCTTAAAAAGATATTAAATTTTAAAAGATTGGCAAATCTAATAATTGATGCTATTACTTTTAATGAAAAAGTGACACCTTGTTTTTGTTGTCATTCTTACATTATCGTATTGAATGCTTAAATTATTTTTAAAGGAAAAAGAACAATTAAGGTTAAAATATTGAGTTCGTTCAATTTTTGTATATATACGTTCGATTATTCAATTTCAATTTATATATTTTTAATCAATTTTAAATTTGTCTTATGATGTTAATTTGTTGTTGATTTTTTGTTTTTAAAAAACTTGTTATCTATTAACGTTTTTACTATAAATTTTGAAACGTGCTCACATATTATATTTCCTTGCATAAAAGTTATTATTAATATTTAATCAATTTCAGAAAAAGGTAACTTTGAAGCATTAAACTTAAGATTTATTGAAAGTACATGGACTAAAATTGAACTAAAATTGGATAGTTGAAAGTATAAATACCAAAATGATATTTTAACTAAGAATTATTTTATCTTTTCGTATATTTTCATATTAGGAGCTTATCATGAACTATTAATTGTTGTCAAATATTATCTTTTATAAAATAGATCATAAGTCAACGTAAGCATAATTTAACTCGTTATGACATTATTTACCTCTTGAAAAGTTGCCTGTTCTTTGTTAATTCAAGGGACTAAAGTATAATTTTTCAAAATTTAGCATAGCAAATATAAAACAAGACTAAACTCTAGGAACAAGACAAAATATCTATAAAAGTTAGACCAAAAAAATACTTACGAAAAAAATGAAGAAAAGAGTAAAATTTATCACATTCCTCATAAACGTAACCTTTGAGTCCATGGTTACCGTCTCTCGATTTCAAATGTTCTTTTTGGTTATTATGACAAGTTGAAGATTTCTAATGTGGATGTGTCTCTAGGTTTCTTTCCCTTTTAAAATTTGTTCGTTTTATTTCTTGTTCTGTGCATTATCTTTTATCTTCGTTTATTTTACGAATTGAATTATGTGTTATCTATATCTTGTCATGTTTTGAATTCGTCTTTGTGTCTTAACTTAACATTGTGATTAAAGTTGAATTTTATTTTTCTAATATTATCTTTTTTTTAAAAAAAAAAAAAACTAGGTAACAAATAATAATGACTCACCTAACCAAGTTTGGCTAAAATAAAGTCTAATTACTTTTTTTCCTTTTTTTGGATTGAATAAAAAAAAACAAAAGCAAAAACAAATACAGTGTGAATGCATTCTCTGATTCTTTATTCTCTTTTTTTCTTTCTTTAAGAAAATTTAAAAGGATAATGATATTTTATTTTCATTATTTTATGATAGTTAAATGATAATTCTTTGTTCATTTTAAAAAAATAAAAATTGACTCAGGTTAATAATAATATAATCAAAATAAATGTCTAAGTTAGAAACTCTAACCCCTTTATTGCGGGTACATATTTTATGTCATCAATTAAGTTATAATCGTATTTGTGGCAGTTTACAATTATCTATTTTAAACAACTATTATTTATTATATTCTATATTGATTGAAATTTAAATAGTATATAGATGAATTTGGGTATGAATAGGTTGAGGTAAAAATTAGATTTGGTTAAGGTTGATTTTTCAAATATAGTTTCTTAATTTTTAACCTTTGAATGTACGGTCTATTTTGATTGACTTTTCAAAGGTTTAAAATCTTTATTTTCTAAATGCTTAATTTTGTATAAGTACTTGAAAAGTTAAAAAGATTCTTTACGGTTTAAACTAAGTTTTCAAATTGTTTTTATGATTTTAAAAGTCTTATTTGTTATAATTTAGTTAGACCTCGTAAATGTCTCTATTGTTATGGTATTAAATATATGGTTTGTTTCTAATTTACAAAGTGTTAAAACTTATGATGTTGTGTTAGTAAAAGTGAGTTTAGTTAAAAAATAATTGGCATAATTTTTTATCCTAGAAGTAGGAAGTCGATCCTCCATCCCTACCATTGTTCTACTAAAAAAAACTACGTTAAGGAACTAATAAAAGGATTGAAGAAAAAAAAAAAAAACTAATTGTTTAAGACTAGGTCTAAGTATAAAAATAAACATAAATTAGTAAATTTATGGGCGAAGAAAATTGGTGAGGTTTAATTAAACTATTGATACTAAATTAAAATTTTTAAATTTATTGGAACATTTGTACATTTTTCTCCAAAATCTTTTTTAGTTACAAATGAAAAGAAGGAAAATTCAAATCTACCCTTCATGGAATTAATAAATTACAAGAGGGCAAAGATTAAAAAAAAAAAAAAAAAAAAAAAAAAAAAAAAAAAAAAAAAAAAGGAGAAATTAAAATTTGTGATTTTCACCATGAATTTAAAGGTCTGAGATTGTAAGACATATTGTGAGGGCCATATTCAACAAGTTTTTCACTATATATATATACACACACATACATACTCACACAATAATATACTTAAGTCATGTATACCAAGCCGTAATAGAATTGGTGTAATCAAAATAAGATTTCACTAATGAATGAATTATAACAAACCTGAATCGCAAACATAATTGGATTGTTTTTTTATCATGTTTACTTAGAATCATGAAACTGTCATGTTATTATTATCGTTTCCGTTACTGTTTGACCCTAACAAAAATAACGATAAAATAACGGGTCCCACATAACGTTTAACTAGAATCAAATTAAGCATCCTATATTCCTTAGTTAGATTGCAGGATTTGACTACAAATATCGAGGTAGGTCCCACAACTTATTATGATTACAGAACGCAAGTAAACAAAATCGAAAGTAATCAACTGTGACTCACTTTTAATGTGGCCTTACAGGACTATGGTCAGATTTATTGTTTTTAATATTTTTAAAATTTTCTTTTGAATTTATTTAAATTTGCCTTTTGAATTTATAAATGGAGAAATGGAATAAATGTGGAAAAAATACAAGTAGGGAAATGGTTAAGAGTAGAGAGTGGTGTGGACACTACATGCCAAGGACTAAGTAGGCTGAGAAGACTTTGCCATTTTCCCAAATTCAAACAAGAAAAAAAAATTAGAAAAAATAATATGCTTTCTTTGAAAGGGGAAAATTGTCTTGCTTTCAATCTTACCAAACAAAATGTTCAAACTTTGGCATTCTACCCTTTTTTTTTCCTATATCATATCTTTTGTTTAATGTTAAAGTTTTAAACTTTAGATGTTAAAGTGACACCAAGTTTAAAGTTAGTTTTTTTTTTTCTTTTTTTGGTGTGTGTTCTCTTTGACTAAAAAGTATTATCAAACCCCTTTTAAACTTTTTTTTAAAGAATAAACTATAATAATATAACCCCAAAAGTTATACCTAATGCTCTTGAATTTTATAAGATAAGTTTTAATTATGTTCTATTTTAACCTTTAAACTTTGGAATTATTTTTAAAGTACTCTTAAAGTGTTTTTGGTTATGACAAAAAACATAAACAGAGGCGAGGTGTAATTATAAAAACTATATGTAACATTATTGACAACTCAATTTTAACGATGTAAAATATTAAAACCGGTGTTGCCATTAATTTCAACTCAAAAGATATCATTGACATTATTTACAACATCGATCAAAAAATTAAAATTTACACATCAGTTGTCATGATTTTTTACATTGTAAATGTATCATGTATACATTTCAATTGTACAGATTAATTATTGTGTCATTTTTCGTTCATAATTATAATGGTAAATTCTTCAAGCGTATGTTTTTCAAAACTTACTTTAATGTGGAAAAATCTTTATAAAATTGGTCAATGGTTATGAGGATGGGAGAAGGAATTTCTTCCTGGAAAATTCAAAAAAAAATTCCCAACTTGACTTTTCCTTTGGTAGGCTTTTCTTTGGCCCCCATCTCTATGGCAAATTTTAACACCTCTAACAAAATCTTCAAAACATGTGAAGTAAGGTGATATAATTGTTTGAAAATGAGATTTTTTTTTTCCAAGAAAAATTTCGATAATTACTTTGAAGTTTAAATAAGAAAAAAAGTATCAAAAACCTTTTTATCAAAATAAATAATAAAACTAAATAAGACCTAAGGTTATAAAGTACAAAATGCCTATAAAATTTACTACTTTTTTTTATATATTCGTGAGTGTCTGAGCCAACTTATGTGCATGCGACTAATCTCACAGAATAATTTTTCTGACCCTACAACATTTGACAGAAACTTGTAGGAAATTAATTCCTAGGTAGGTGACCATCATGAAATGAACAATTAAGTTAGTTGTTGACAAAGATTAAAGACACCAAATAACACTTCAAGATCGATGATTCTATTTCCGACCTCGAAAAAAAAAAAACAAAGTTAAAGTCCAGAAGGAGAAAGCAAGCTATACCAATCCACCACTAGCTTGACTATCCTAATACCTACTTTCATCCTTCCTTCCATGTCAAATAACGAAATTCGGTTCATTTATGCTTTGATTTCAAGTTCAAAGCTCTCAATCTTGACCTTTTGTCCCAAAAAAGAAATTTATGGTGTAGCTCAAGCCAAATCAAATAAGCTATGTCACAACCAAAAAGATTTGTAAATTTGACAGACTTGTAGATTCAACATCATTTGAAGTACAAGAAACCATGCATGATCAACCAAATCCTGCCATCCCTGAGATTATTAAAGATGTGAAAAATAGAAAATAAACAATATATATATATGATTTCAAAAAAAAAAATCTTCCTACACTTTTCCAAGGACAGAAAATTTGGCATCTATCTCTTTTTCCCCCTGAATCTAAAAAATTAGGATACATAAATCTGTACAAGAACCCCTCTTCTAATGTTTTTACAACACAATTTGGTAGGGTTGATTTGATAAGGCTCCACCTTTGTCTCTCTACTCCAGGCAGGAGCAACAGATCTCAAACCCACCATTTCTATGGTTAATCAGAAGTTGAAAAATAATTAATAATTAGTAATCCTCAGAGCTGTAAAACCAAATCAGGGTGAGCAGAGTCCACCTTACTAGAGCTAGGAGATCCTGGAGATTTAAATCTCACATTCAGGTCCGGGGGAACCGATTCCGCTTTGTATGTTGTTGTTACTACTGCATCTGTTTTCTCTGGTGGTGATGGCCCCTGTTGCCGATGCGATCGTGGATGTGGACCGATTGCTGGGTTGACAAGAGCCTCATTCCCCGACCCAACCAATGAACTTGATGAGTTTGTTGTACTGGGATTGTTTTCGGGACATTTCGGTTCCTTCAGATTCAGACTGGTCACCGTTGCTGGAAGGATGAAATTAGCATTAGTCCTGGAGATCATTTCAAGCATTTGAGATGACTGAGGCTTTACACCAGTGGGCTCGGCCAGTCCTATTAGTTTCCCCCTGTGAGCAGAGAGATCAAAACCGTAAGCACCATTGAATCCATTTATACCAGGGCGGATTGTTGGACTCTGGTGTTTCTGAAATGAAGGCCTTGAGATTGGAATGCTACTTTCCAATACATTATAATCACTACCGGGATTCGACCCTTCAACTGTTTCTGCCTGTCCCTTGCAAGGCTCAGAAGATCGTCGAGTACTTGATGGTGATGACGAAGCTGCAGCAAACTCAGTGGGAGGCCTGGTTAACTGGCCATCTGAACTGGGGGCACGAGAAGGCTCGTCATGCATCTTGGATGATGTATCAGCTTCAGAGTTGTCGGATGATCGAACCCTCTTTTGTTCTGGAGTAACAGGCTTTACATCTGGACCCGAACTTTCATTCCCAAGAAAGGGCTGCAACGTGGACATTTGACCGAGTTCAGCTTGCGGTAGAAACACCCTCTTTGGTGTGGTATCATTTTCTACAACCCATCCAGGACCATAACTTGAACCTGAAGGCAAAGATCTTTCAATCTTCTTAGAAGCAACTGTCCAAGCTACAGATCCAAGATCTGCAGCAAATCGAGCAAGGCTTCTTGCATAAGCATGCTCCAAGAAAAGTCCAACCTGAATCACATAAAGAGCAAGTTATCCAACCGAGGAGTCTATGTAGGTTACTTGTATAATCCAAGTTGCCAGAACCAAATAGTGGAGAGTTTTCGGCAAAATTAGATAGATGAGGATGGTAAATATTTAAGGCAACACAATTAGCAAATCAGAAACTGAAAAAACAGCCCCATCCTCAACTATGCTTTTATATCTTATTTCATAACAAAGGCTATATCAGATGCCACAGCTCCAACTGAACTAATTTTAGTAAGGAAAGAACTGATTCAGAACTTCTGATTATAATTGAATAAATTCAGCATTCAATCTATACTGGCATTCGAGGCACGGCGCTTAAAAGATAATGTTAACAGTAATTAAGTTAGATACATACTGGCATTAAAACCTTCCTCTCTCTATCAAATGTATTTAACACAGAGGGCTCTAACAAAGCAGCTGCCGCTTGAAATTGGTTATATGTATTACGCCTATTCTCCTCGGAGACAATAGGCTTTTTCCCCTGTCTCACTGAATTAAATCTCAGTGCAGAACCTGCCAGGAAAGAATATTCTTCAAATCAAAATTTAGATTATATCTTAGTAGCACCCGTCGGGTGGATGCTATAATAAAACTGCTTGCCTAAGATTTCATACCTGTAATATCCTCGCTTCTATCAAATCTATTCTGGTTAAACAAATTAAATGCAGCATCACTATTAGAAGAAAAGGAGAATCTGCCAGAAAAATCAGCTAAACTAGGCTTTTCCAAATGATGAAGTCCTTTCCTCAAATCGCTGGACCGATTTGTGTTTTCACCACCAGTAGCAAGAGTCGCATCTGGGGAAAACTCTGAACCAGCGCGTTCCAAGGAAGGTCTACCTAATGGTTTTTTTAGATTCTTGGTTGGTGGTCTACCCCTTCTCACCACTTTAGGTTCTGGTTCATTATCATCACTATCTTGTCTCAAGTTCTTAAAATTCTTTTTTGCCAACTCTTGTATGGTACGTGCCTGACAAAAATATAATAATAACTTTTATTGTATGTGCATCGTGCAGAATGGAAACATAAATGACAATAAGGAAGTCTGGTGAAAATCAAACCTGCCGAAAATATATAGTATCTGGGGAATTATATTGCATTGCATTCGAACTGATTAAGAGAACGTCTTTCTACAGGAGAAAGAAACAGAACAAACATTACATCAATACTAATAAACAAAGCATAGAATTCTTTACAACTTGAGAAAAGCACTTAGTTTTAGGCTTTTGGGCTAAAACTCAAAGGTTCAACAAACAAATGGGAAAAATCATATCCAAGGAGATAACACAAGTCTGAATTGAAAGAAACAACCATTTACTTTAGAACAGATGATGCACATGCGATGCTTTTAAGCAACATGTATATACGTGTATGCTGAATAGTAATAGATAATTGAATTATAAGATAACTTAAGGAAATTGACCAACGGAGAACAACTGATAGAGGGGGAAGCAGATTGCAAAAGAATAAAGGAGAAACTTCATGAAATCTTAAACCATACTCTTATCGAACTAAACTGCAAAGTAGCACTGTGCTAACGTGTTGCTCATAAAAATAAGCATAACTAAATTTTAAATCAAGTTCTAGAACAAGGATTCTAATTCCCACAACCAGTTTGTTCAGAATCAAACATCCCTGTTCACTTATATAAATTAATCTATAGACCAGATGGTCAGGTAGATTTCCTATGCAGAAGAAAATACAATTTTAGAACCAAATAAACACAACAGAAGGAAAAGAAACTACTGGAAAATAACAGATAGAGTTCTGTATTAAAGCCTACAATGCCTAAATCATGAGTGATTGAAGTTTGCAAGCTTCACTATTCAGAATACCATCAAGATATTAAGTGAATCACCCTATTTCATTCCAACTTGGCAAATACAGTTAAGAATATTCATAACGAAGCAATTCGATTAACATGGTAAGGAACTTCAATCTTGTAGTGTACTGAACATGAAGGTATCTAGTATTCAGCAGAGCAAGAAAGGTAAACTAACGATTGAAATAAAACAGAAAACAATAAAGACTGATCGTACTTCAAACTGTTCCAAGCTGCTATAAGCTCCAGAAGTAAGCTTCTCCCGTACAGTCCCAAAATCCATCGGATGATCTATAATTTCGTGATAGTCTGGAAGCTACAAATAATAATTTTAAAAGTAAAATCAATGTAAAGATAGGACAAAGCATGTCATAAGACCCAAAAGCTGATGTGTCATCACTCCCAAAACCAACCTCGTTGGGGTCCACTGGTTCGGAAAACACACCATAGACGTCCTTCCTGGAATTAAAAGCACCAAGAGAATTAATATTAAATAAAAGGGCACAACACACAGTGTCAAAACCACAGAAAGAAGAGCTAAAAAAACACACTTTTGAAGCCTGTCGAGGATGAAGACTAAAAGCTTCTTATCTGGTAAAGGCGTCGAGGGTCCCGAATCCATATGCACCCCTGCATATAATTATGTCCATAATAATTAAAAACAGTCATAAACATAGTTTTCAAAGAAGTGGCGTGTGATTATTGACAAAAACCTTCAAGGGTTTCTGATGGGTTTGTAGCAGAAATGGACTTTTCACCCTGAAACATCAAAAGGAATAAACCAATGGCAACAGTTATACTCGGCAAATAATTTTCCCATTATGGGTGAGGCTTCAGAAACAGAACAGATCTAATAAAAAGGTAAACAGGACTGGGAATCAGAGTGCCACGAATGGGAAAAAGAACGCAGCTATCACCAGAGAAAATAATTAAGGGAAGAAAAGACAAATCCGAACTTTTTGGTTTAAAAATATGACAGTCAAATCATATGGTTTGTAAGGAAGATAAGTACCCAGTAAATGCTAATATATCAAATAGTGAGCATCAAATTTAAATATGGTGAAGATAAGAATTTGAACCAAAACTTAAATCCCAGTGTTAGCCATTTCAAATTAACGAAGTCAACCATCCTTGACTGAGATACTCAAAAACCCAACAACAAAATTCAAGAGTGCGAAATTCAAGGAAACTCTTTCAAATATCGTCAACGTATTTTTCTCCCCACACCCACAAAAATAAAAACGTACAAATCTCCCAAAAAAAAACTAACAAACAAAGAAAACTTTGCCGCCTTAACAATTACTACTCCTCAACAAGATCAACCCCCACTTCCCCAAACCCCAAAAAAACATCACATCAAAAAACCCCAAATTTTGCAGTACCTTCTCGGAGTCTTGGATCCTAGATCCCTCCCCAATCGAACCGATCTTCCGTTTCTTGTTAATCGAGGCAGCATTACCATCCCCTTCCGCATTAGAATCGGAACCACAAGAATTAAGAGACGAGGAATTGACTGGGGATTTCTGGGAGTGCAATCTAACAACAAGCTTGAGTTTCTTCTCGCGGCGGTTCCCAGCCAATTCGTTGTTGTATTCAGCATCTTCGTGGTCATCAGCGACCTCATCGGGAGTGAGTTCGTCGGTGTTGGGATTCCGACGAGTAGATCGCCGCAAGGGAGTTGGGGAAGCGTAATTAGGGTTGGAAATTGAGCTGTTGATTCGTTTGGTTTGGTGTTGTTGCTGTTGCTTTTGGTCTTGCTGTTCTTGCTGTTCTTGCTGCTCCTTGAGATTCCGCTTTTGAAGATCCAACAACGATGGCCGCCCTTTCTTCCTCTTCTTCCTCTCCACTACCTTACCCATTTTTTGCTGCTCCTCTGTTCTTTCTCTCTCTCCCACCCCGCTTCTCTCTCTCTCTCTCTCTCCTCTCTCTCTCCGGAGAGATAAAACAAACAAAAGCCGTATTATTCTATTTTATTTTTATTTTTTTATTATTTCCTTTTTCAATTATTTCTATTTTCTTTTCTTCTTTTTATTATAATATTCACATTGCTACTTAACTTTCATGTTAGTTTTAGTTTCAAATTTCGAATCAACCTTTGAAATATCGATGTCTATAAATGTTGATGCATGAATTTAGCAAATATATATATATATATATATATATATATATATATATTGATAAAATAAATAGACATTTTATTGTTTTTAAAAAGTACTATAAAATTTTTAAAAATAATTATTATATAAATTGATAAATAAAGGTATTTATATATATTATTATATATATATATATATAGATAAAGGTATTTAAAAAAAAACAAGTGTTAATAGGTATATTTTAGTGGCTTTTTTTTGTGTTGTTTATTTTATTTATGTTTTGTATATTTTTTTTATGATATAATGGAATTTTTTATTCACCCCTTGTGTTATGCTAAACTTATTGAAATACGAAAATATAAATAGGAATGTCGAAATGTCGATATAAATTTAACATTGGTTCTATTTATGTACTTGTTATTTTGGATATTTTTTTAGTTTATATACCATATAAAGGTAGTGTCAACTAGTATAAAATATTTTTTTTTATAGTTCAAATTAGGGGTGTTTGTGGGGTTGAGTCGAAGTACTTTTTGGATCCAGTCAATTATTCTATTTGTAAATTTCTTCAACCCAAATAAATTTTTATTAAAAAATTAACACAACTCAACTCAACCATGAAATATTTGAGTTGGGTTGGTTCGGGTTACTCAGATCATTTGTTTAATTTTTTATTCTAAAAATAAGTAAAATATTAATACGTAGAAATTTGATTTAATTATTTTAAATATCGATTTAAGACTAACAACTCAATTTCAATTTATATAATACAAATTTTCTTTACAAAGTATTAAAAACTATTTTTATGAATTGAATTATTAGAGAATAAATTATCTAAAAGATAACGAAATTAAATACAACAAAAATAAATATATCTATACATAATTATATGACAAGTAAAAAAGTACATATATTTTAAAGTAAATAATAAGCTTTGGTGACTTAGATGAACTCTTGAACCAATCTAACAAAAAAAAAAAAAAAATCACTTATTTGAACTCAACTCAACCCAAACTACATATATTAGATTGAATTGATCGATTTTTTTGGATCATCGAATTTTTTAAATGCCCCTAATTAAAATGGCATAGTATTTGTACTAACAAACTTAAAAGATAGGGGGAGACAAATTTTTTACCTCTCTTCTCGATATTTTGAAATTATTCAAATATGCTTCTTAGTAATTTTACTCTTAAAATAAATGAAGATTAACGTAGTAGTTGAGTTGTACTCTTAGTTATATGTAACTCGTAGAAAATAAATAACAAATTACTATTGTGTTTTTAAAATCTTGGTTGTCGTTGCTTCGTTTTTAATTGTGCAACTACATATATTTTTGTTACTCATCTTATTCAAACAAATTTCAAGATTAAAGTAAAAGTAAAACTTTTAAAATAAATAGATATAAATAAAAGGTTAAAATATCATTTTCGGTGTTTATAATTAGAAGTTTGTTCAATTTTTGTCTCTATCCCATTTTAATTTTCATACTTTTAATAAATTTTAAATTTACTCACTTCGAGTTTTTCAAAATTAATATTTACTGAAATTGATTAAATAGTCATCATAATTGTAATTTTCATGTTAAGTAAATACAACATGTGAATATATTTTCTAAAGTTTATAGTAATTAGAAATGTTAATTGGATTTTAAAAAACTGTTAAAATAATAATAATAAACCAGCATAGAAATTAAATTTAAAATTTATTGAAATTACCAATATTAAAATTGGACAATCAAAATTATGTTGACTAAATTTTAATAAATGCTAAAATATAGGGACAAAAATGATAATATTAATCCAAAACAATAAACTAAATGTTAAACATTTATTAATTAATTGTCTTTTCAAGGAGTTCTTGTAACTTTGAGGAGGTGGAACGCATGCTTGTCACGTGATTTCACCTGGGGACTAATGAGTATCTGACACGTGGACCACGAAAACTAATTTTGTTCGAGAAGGAACAGAAATTTTTGTCATTTTCATGGAATTGTGTACGTGGCGGCAGAGAAATTTTTGAACTGGTGCAACGCCCTTTCTCAAATAATGTTTGATTTTTTATGTTTTTCGTTTTTTAAACTTTATAAAGTTTCTTTTTTTCTTTTTAATTTTGTTGTTTTTTGGTTTGAGAAAAAAATATTTTTGTAGTTATGTGATGCTAGCTCGTGTAATTAGTTTTTTTTTTTTTCATTTAATAGTTATTTAGTTTTTATGTTAAAAAATATAAGTTTATAAACCCTATGTTTACCCATTAAATTTTCAATCTTGGTATGAGAATTGGGTTCAAAATTCAAGCCACTTTTTAAAATGTAAGAGAATAAAATAAATTTTTAAAATTTATTTTTGTGTTTAGAATTTGGTTAATAACTCAAATATTTGTATCAACCATGATTAAAAATTTGTGAGAAAAATAATTTAGAATTTGTTGGGAAAAATCCTCTCATTTCTACTCTGAGAATAAGCAAAAAAAAATAACGGGTAAATTAAAATAAAATTAGAAAAGTAGAAAACCTTAAACATTTTCCACTATGTAAAAAATTGTTACAATCAGACAGAATAATTTTCTCACTAATCTCATCTACAAGAGCACTCTCTCAAATTATTTATATTACTCACACCATTTAATCTCACTCTCGATCTAGATAATACAAAAGGGAAATTAACTTGAGTTAACACACCAAAACTCAAAATGTTTATAACTAAAACTACTTGAAACCAAAGGCATTAACTTCTTTTATAGCTCTTAGAGCCCATTTTGAACTTTTTCGGTTAGAACAACTACACTTCTAATATTTTGTCAAAACCTAATTGAATTTTCTATTAGAATAAATGACATGTGGTTTTTCTTCCAGGGTTGCATCATTTCAATGTGATGGAGTGCATTCTTTCATAAATAATTATGTCTTCTCATAAATAACCAACTCAACTTGAAGAAGAGACCAACTATTCAAATATCACAAATTAGTATATAAATATGTATTTTTTTCAAATTGCAACTTCAACTTTTCATAAGCTTTTCTCCTATAAACTTTTTCACCTTTTATAAATTCATTTACGTTTGGTTGATTCCACATGGTGAGTTTGTTGAATCTTGTGGACAAGGTGTTACTTCCATAAGGAATGTAATATGTTATATCTTATGAGACAATTAACCTTAAATTCCTTAAAGTGAGTAAAAGTGTCTTAATTAAAGAGACAACGTGAATTCGTTGGACTCAATTATCTCTACTGTATACAAAATTTTGTATTTTTCAATATTATAATTTCAAAAGCCAGTTTTGTATTTTTCAATAAACTGAACTTCCTTTGATAATTATTACATATAATAGACTTTATTTCCTGATAAATATCTAAATTCATAGCAACTATCGAAAAACATAAATAAAAATTTAAAATCTCTTTTATTTTTAACTTTTAAAAACGTTACCCAATTGTGAAACACTCTTTTAAGACTAGACAATAAAACAAAGAGATAAATAAATAAAAATGATGTTTTATAGTACAATAATGACATAGAACAAAAATTTGGATAACTATATTATTCTAGGTCATCATCACACAATTTTAGGTCATTGTTTCTCTTCAAAATTCTATTGGAGTTCTATTCTAGGAGTACTTTTGAAATGTTTATAAAAGTTTGAGAGTAATATTGCAACTTTTAAAAGTATTTGAATATTTTTTAAACAACGGAGTAAAATTTAAATGTATTTATTATAATTTAGCCATAAATAATAACCAACTCAAATTTTATAATTTTTTCATTTAACATTTTTTTTAAAGATATTTCCCCATCACACTCACATTAAAATAATAATATTTTTTTTTAAAAAAAAAAGAAGAAGAATTTTTTACCACATTATAAAATATGATTTGACAATTGGACGGGATGTAAAAAGATAGGTGCCACCTAATTCTTAAATAAAATTTTGATTACTTCCTGAGTCCAAGGCAGTTACTATTTGGCCACAACGTCAAGTTTTGTTTGACTTATTTTGGGTTGTTTTTGGGTTAAATTTCAAATTTAGTTATTAATTTTTAAGTAGGTGTCTAGTCTAACTTTAAATACTTTTTAAATTTTGTGTTCAACAGGTCATAATCATTTTTTTATCCAAATCTCAAAGTCATGTTTGTTAACAATTTTGTTTTTAAAAACCAAGCATATAAATACTATTTCCACTTCAAAAAATTTTTAATTTTATTATCTACTTTTTACCAATGATTTAAAAAACGAAACCAAAATTTTGAAAACTAAAAAAAAGTAATGTTTAAAAACTTGTTTTAGTTTTTGGACTTTGCCTAAGAATTCAACTACTACACTTGAAAAAAAAAATGCAAATCATTGTAGGAAACAAGAAAAAATTGGCTTAGTTTTTTTTAAAAAAACGAACAACAAATGAAATAGTTATCAAACGAGACTCAAAATTATTCAGTTTTATGTCCAAATTCTAATCAAAACTTCTTGAATATGTTATGAATATGTTATATAAAGATTGAGAAGTTTGAGACTCTTTAGGCATTTTTTAAGTTTGTGAACCTATTAACAAGAATTCAAAGTTACATGACTCAAATACTCGATGAAGTTGAAAAATTGGTTATTAATAGTATTTCTTTTATTAGTATTCTTTTCCTTTTATAATACGTGAAGTTGGGAGAGTTGAACATCTAATTTTGAAGTTAATAATTGAGGTATGTTTATTTTGACTTTTTTTTTCTTTAATAGTGCTAAGGATCTTCATTTGTACTAAAATCTTAAAATTTTTACATAAAAATAAAAAATAAATTTATTTTACACTTTGTTTAAAGTGTATATTTTTTTGTTAAAAAAAAAACATTTGTTTAGCCAATTTTTTTTTCTAAAATTCATACACATCAGCTATTCAATGAACATGACATTTCTATTAATAATATTAATTTGTTCTCAAGACATGTAATTTCAACATGTTCAAATTATGACTAATATTCTGTTGACAATTTGGATGTGCTCATTCAAAGAAGTATCTTCATAGATTCATGTGAATCTTATAGGTTAATTAGTTCATATTAATTTATAAACACATTTTAATCCTTTTAAGATTTGGGTTGAAATAACGTTTTGAATGTTTTTACACAAACAACCTGTAAGACCCTAACACTAAATCTAAAGTGGGAGGTTAAATAGAGAAGAAAAACCTAAGAAAGGATATTGGAACAAAGGGAGGAAAACATTTAAATTATCCAAAAAGAGACCAAAAATCCAAATGCCTATGAGGGGCTTAAAACAAGTTGGATGTAAGAAGGTATGGAGGATGGAAGCAAGAAGACTTGAAAAATGGGACCTAAAATCCCTAATAATAAACCAAAATCCCCTACGCGATTAGCATACAACCAATGCAAAGGCATACATGAGCCATGCGGACACGGGTAGGAAGCATGCATCGAATGAGCATGCTAGGCACGCAGCCCATGCGGCGATGGTGTATGCCGAGCACGAAGCCCATGCATCGATGGTGTATGCAGAGCGTGCAGCCCATGTGTCGATGGTGTATACCGAGTGCCCTGCCTATGCGTCGAACAGGCAAGCGGACAAGCCATCCTATGCGTCAAAGCGCTGCCGAGCAGCCATTCGTCGATGCGTTATGCCAAGCGCATGCCCATGCGGCCGAGAGTGCCTATGCAGCCGAGCATGCAAGCGTCTAGGCAGCACATCGTGCATCGATGGTCAGCACTATGCGTCCATGTTTAGTAGGCCGAGCAAGCACCACCTAGCAAGCCATGCGTCGAGAGTGAGCGGCCATCCCATGCGTTGGTGATGGCCAACTCATACGTTGGCTAAGTGGGACTTTGATGAAGGAAGGGTGAGTTGCTATGCATTGAGGATCAAAGGTAAGGCTAATTGATGGAAAACTTCAAGGGAAAATGCCAATGGTTTACGAGCATAAGTCTTAGACAATTTAAATAGAGAAATATGTTAAGTATTTAAGCGATTTATGTGGCAAAAGGAGGATCATACAAAATTCTAGTAGAAGGTGGACAAAGGAGATTTCATGCAATTGAAGTCTTATCACCCCAAGCAGGAGGTGGGTGAAGGAGATTTCATATTAAAAAAAAGGAGATTTTGGCTGTTAAACTGAAATGAGAACAACTCAAGGCTAGGCTGGATAGGCTAAGTGTTGGCAGCTCCAAAGTGAGACAAATGGGAGTTGAGTTGTCACCATGAGGTGAGTTTGGAATGACTATAAATACATGGGTTGGGCAAGAGGAATTTATTCATACCATCACCTAAATTGTGTGTTGAGAGTATATTTAGAGAGTTACGTTTGAGTTATTAGGGTGCCAAGTTGATTGGAGATAAAAAAAAAAAAAAAAAAACAAAGGTTGCATTGGTGAGGCATTCAGTCAACCGGACGCACAGCTAGTCCACACCCTACATGCATGCAGCACTGTGTCCGCTCGTCCACACGTGCCTCGCTCGACACATCCCACGCGCTAGCCCAGTGCAACTGCATTTCCTGTGCGACGCATCACGGCCAGTGCAATGCACGTCCAACACATCAACCCCCTGTGCGACACAGCACGCCCATCCTACCTACTGCCAATGCCCAGCTGCCTACCACGGTCCAAATAACCTCTAAGGAGGCTAATTTTGGGATTTTGGCTAAATTTGAGTAAGGTAAGTTGGTATTTTCATTATATAAATGGTTTTTGACATTATTTATTGATATAACAAGTATTAATTGAAGAATTTCCATTAATATGGAGGAATTCTCGAGAAGGTATTCTCAAGGTGATTTTAGTAGAAAAACTTGCTTGCGGTGAGTGTTTACTTAGTTTTATACATTGATATATGAATAAATGCATATGTAAGTGCAAAATGCATGTTGATGATGTTATGTTGTTGCCATGATATTGTTTGTGAAATTTCTATGGAAACTGAGATTATACCTGGACTACATAAATTAGCATGCTTAACAAAAGGTGCTTGGCAGGAAAATATAGTCAGCCTCGGTCGACGGGAAATAATAGTCGTTAACGACCAACGGGAAATATAGTCAAGTTACATAAGCATGACTAGCGGGAAAAGAAATTTTGATGTGCACATTGGCGAGAAAAGAGGGTTATAGGAAAGTTTCCATAAAAAGTTGTTATGATTGATAATGTGTTCATGATATGAGCATGCCACGTATAGCATGGAACAGGAGGATGATGATTGGATGAATATACACATGATCATGCATAAATTATACTAGACTTATGATTATGTGATTGATTTCCTAAAAATATGTTTTGCAAAGTGATTATTATTTTAAAAGCACCACTCACTAGGCTTAGTAGTTCACACTCTTCCAAATGTTTTCTTATATCCCCCTCCCCCCCAGGTAGCAAAGCGGAGCGTTCAGAAAGGAGTCTACCAACCACCAACGCACCAAGACTTGGTAAATTCTCAGGGCACGGCTCGGATCATGTAATAAAGAATATAGGAAATTGAACTATGTGTATGAAAGTTAGATATATTATTGTAAACATGTTAAAGTCTTAATAGATAAGGGGGGAAATGTTAAATTGAAATATTATCTTGGAATACTACTGGTGTATCCTCACGTTCCCTTCCAGGTCTTGAGGGCTAAGGCTAAAGAGGGGGTGTGACAACTTGGTATCAGAGCAAAGGTTTACATAAAACCTGGGAAAAGTTCAGTCTAGCATAAGTATAAATAGAATCTAGGAAAAATAAAGGAAAAAAGGATAGGTTAAAGCCAAAGCGGCATCAGGAAAAGGCTTACCTAAGGTAGGAAAGCCAGATAATATTAGAAACTAGGCCAGGTCAAAACCTAAAAAGAAATAAATATAATGAAATATATTAGGAAAAACCTAAAGTAGAATCAGGAAAGGTTGGGAGAAATAAATGAGGAATAATAAGTGGACATTGGGAAATATGAGAAAAGGGAAGTGAAAATAAAGAAATTAGTAAGTAATAACCTGAATAATGTCTAATGTAGGAAATGAATCCGAGCAGACAAGACTGGTGGTGGAATGACTCAGGAACGCAAGCTGGAAACCATGGCACTAACCCAGAAGAAAACCCTGAAAGATTTGAGAATAGTGTGAACAATAATACTGAATATCCTATTACTTTGAACAATGCAAACTTGGTGGAATCCCGAACTAATATGGGATGTCCACAGTGTGGTAAAAAACATAGCGGTCTGTGTCTGAAAGGGACCGGAATTTTCTATGGGTGTGGCAAGATTGGCCATATCCGCAAAAATTGTTATACTTTTCAGAGGAAAACGAGGGAGATCAAGGAAAAATATCAATGAGAACTGGCCGGAGGTTCGAGTTCAAGAAGTAACAACATACTGCCTGAACTAACGGTGGACCAAGAATGGGCGCGTGCAGGAAAGAAGGATATTCCTCGACGTATCGTGATCGAATTCGAGGAACAACCCACCTATGACTCTAACAACGTGGAATCCTATAAATCTTGTATTTTCTGTAAGGAAATAGGACATGTTCAAGAAGGTGTGCATGGAGAAACGAAAGGATGTGTCTTAACTTTGAAAACTTACGACTATTGGAGAACGAGTAAACAAATAACTACGTAGACTGGAAGAAACTACTAATGTAAATAGCAACAATGTTCATAAATAAAAATAGTATGTTGATAACATATGTCTAATTTATATGTGAATGGTTGTAGACAAAATGCTAAGAAGTGGAAAACGTAGAATTGGGCAACCCTCTAGGAATGAAAGTAAAAGTGCTTCAAGCCATCCAAAAGAGAAATCCAGGGAGGAAGAACAAATGGATAAATTCACCGAAAGACTTCAAGCAAGCTTATAAAATATACAACCTAATCCCGAGAAGAAATATGGGATAGAACGATTGAAGGCATTGGAAGCCACAAACTCTGAAGAAACAAAGAATCCTGCAGATGCAGAAGCATGGATGAATCAAATAGAAAAATGTTTCGAAGTGATGAGATGTCTTGAAAATCGTAAGGTAAGTTTTGCCATATTTTTACTGCAAAAACAGGCAGAAGATTGGTGGAAGCTACTAAGGAATAGGAAGGGCGATTAAGAAGAAATATGTTGGGAGGAATTTCGAAAAGCATTTTTCGAAAGATTCTATCCTCGATCATTTAGGGATATGAAACAAGATGAATTCCTACAGCTCATGCAGGAAAACATAACTATAGCGGAATATGAATTAAAGTATACGGAGTTATCCAAGTATGCTTTAAACATAGTGGTAGATGAAAAGGAATTCTGTCGAAGGTTTGAAACAGGATTAAGATAAGAGATTCAAACTCCCGTCACAGCAACCGTGGAATGGGGAGAATTTTCAAAGCTAATAAAAGTCACGATGAGAGTAGAAAGAAGTTTAACGACGGAAGAAGTAAGACCAGAAAGAGACTCGTCAATGAGTTGGTAGTAGAGAGAATAACCAAGAAGTTTTACCCCCAGGGTAGAAAGCAGAAGTGAATGGAAAAGAAGAGGAGCTATCAATACTAAAGCAGATCCTGAACGAGAGAGCCAAATAAATGAGTCAATGATGAGCATTAACCAAAGACCAAGATGCCCGATCTGTAATAAATATCATTGAGGAAGATGTTGGGATACCCAAGAACGATCATACACATGTTTTAAGTGTGGCAGACCAGAACACTTTAAACGAGAATGTCCTCAGTTAATGGATACTGGAAATGTACAACCACCAAACAACCCATGAGGAAGATCAACGACGATTGAAGGAGGACGAACTGTAGGAGGGAGAAAAGAGAAAACAGGAAAAATGACATTAGGGAAACTATATGGACTAACTCAGGATAGGGAAGACAATATGTCGGTGGTGAAAAAAGGGAAAGAGAAAGTTTTAGAAGACGAGAATAGAAAGTTGTGGTGTAATAAAACTATATGAGGCAAATTACTAAATAAAAGTTCTATTGTAAATTAAGTTTTGTTTAATTTCAAGGACGAAATTATTTTAAGGGGGTGGTAAATGTAAGACCCTAACACTAAATCTAAAGTGGGAGATTAAATAGAGAAAAAAATCCTAAGAAAAGATATTGGAACAAAGGGAGGAAAATATTAAAATTATCCAAAAAGGAGACAAAAGATCCAAACGCCTGTGAGCGGCTTAAAACAAGTTAGACGCAAGAAGGTATGGAGGATGGAAGCAAGAAGACTTGAAAAATGGCTAAGGGTTGCATACAATCAACGCAAAGGCATATACAATCCATGCGGACACAAGTAGGAAGCATGCGTCGAGTGAGCATGCTAGGCGCACAGCTCATGCGTCGATGGTGTATGCAGAGTGCGCAGCCCATGCGTTGATGGTGTATGCCGAGCGCACAGTCCATGCGTCGATGGTGTATGCCGAGCACACAGCCCATGTGTCGATGGTGTATACAAGGCGCCCTACCTATGCATCGAACGTGCAAAGGGCAAGCCATTCTATGCGTCGAAACGCTGTCAAGTATGCCAAGACTGCCGAGCAGCCATGCGTCGATGCACTATGCCAAGCGCACACCCATGCGGCCGAGCACGCAAGCGCCTAGGCAGCACACCGTGCGTCGATGGTCAACACCATGCATCCATGTTTAGTAGGCCGAGCAAGCACCACCTAGCAAGCCATGCGTCGAGGGTGAGTGGCCATCTCATGCGTTGGTGATGGCCAACTCATGCGTTGGCTAAGTAGGATTTTGATGAAGGAAGGGTGAATTGCTATATGTTGAGGATCAAAGGTAAGGCTAATTGATGGAAAACTTCAAGGGAAAATGCCAATGGTATACGAGCATAAGTCTTAGACAATTTAAATAGAAAAATATGTTAAGTATTTAAGTGATTTAGGTGGCAAAAGAAGGATCACACAAAGTTCTAGTAGGAGGTGGACAAAGGAGATTTCATGCAATTGAAGTCTTATCACCCCAAGCAGGAGGTGGGTGAAGAAGATTTCATGCAAAAAAAAGGAGATTTTGGCTGGCAAGCTGAAATGAGAACAACTTAAGGCTAGGCTGGGTAGGCTAAGTGTTGACAGCTCCAAAGTGAGACAAATGGGAGTTGAGTTGTCACCACGAGGTGAGTTTGGAATGGCTATAAATAGAGGGGTTGGGCAAGAGTAATTTATTCATTCCATCACCTAAATTATGTGTTGAGAACATATTTAGAGAGTTACGTTTGAGTTATTAGGGTGCCAAGTTGATTGGAGATCAAAAGAAACAAAGGTTGCATCGGTGGGGCATTGAATCAGTCAGACGCACAGCCAGCCCACACCCTGTGCGCACGCAGTGCTGCATCTGCCTGTCCGCGCGTGCCTCGCTCGACGCATCTCGAGCACTAGCCCAGCATACCTGTGCGACGCATCATGCCCAGTGCAACGCACGCATAACGCGTCAACCCCCCTGTGTGGCACAGCACGCCCACCCTGCCTAGTGCCAATGCCCAGCTTCTTACCATGGTCCAAATAACCTCTAAGGAGACTAATTTTAGGTTTTTGGCTAAATTTGAGAAGGGTAAGCTGGTATTTTCATTATATAAATGGTATTTTGGCATTATTTATTGATATAACAAGTATTAATTGAGGAATTTCTATTAATATGGAGGAATTCTCAAGAAGGTATTCTCAAGGTGATTTTAGTGGAAAAACTTGCTTGCGGTGAGTGTTTACTTAGTTTTATACATTGATATGTGAATAAATGCATATGTAAGTGCAAAATGCATGTTGATGATGTTATGTTGTTGCCATGATATTGTTTGTGGAATTTCTATGGAAACTGAGATAATACCCGGACTACATAAGTTAGTATGCTTAACAAAAGGTGTTTGGTGGGAAAATATAGTCAGCCTCGGTCGGCAGGAAATAATAGTCGGTGACGACCGGCGGGAAATATAGTCAAGTTACCTAAGCATGACTAGCGGGAAAAGAATTTTCGATGTGCACATTGCGGTGAAAGAGGGTTATAGGAAAGTTTCCATAAAAAGTTGTTATGATTGATAATGTGTTCATGATATGAGCATGCCACGTATAGCATGGAACTGGAGGAAGATGATTGGATGAATATACACATGATCGTGCATAAATATACTAGACTTATGATTATGTGAAGATTTCCCAAAAATATGTTTTGCAGTGATTATTATTTTAAAAGCACCACTCATTGGGCTTAGTAGCTCACACTCTTCCAAATGTTTTCTTATATCCCCCTCCCCCCAGGTAGCAAAGACTAACCACCAACACACTAGGACTTGGTAAATTCTCAGGGCACGGCTCGGATCATGTAATAAAGAATAGAGAAAATTGAACTATGTATATGAAAGTTAGATAGATTATTGTAAATATGTTAAAGTCTTAATAGATAAGGGGGAAAATGTTAAATTGAAATATTATCTTGGAATACTACTGGTGTATCCTCACGCTCTCTTCCAGGTCTTGGGAGCTAAGGCTAGGGAGGGGTGTGACACAACCATCCTTTTAAATATTTAAAAGGTCAATTTAAATAAATTTACGAAATAATTCACATGAGTACACAATTTAGAAAAATGTAATTGAATTTTGAAAGAATGGGACAAAGCCCTATAGCGACAACTTCCTCGAAATATCCTATTCATATGTGCATCTTGAAAAAAAATGAAGAGCGATTTTAATAGGTAGCAATTAGTTGTTTATATTTTGGAAATATAGCAAATTTTGATACATATACTCATTGGATAGCAAATTAGCAATTTATTGATTGTAAATATATTTTCCAAAATTTATAGACAAAATTCTATTTGATAATATTTTTTTTTAAAAAAATCAACCATAAATTAGTATTAAGGATTAAATTTAAGATTTATTAAAAGTAGAAGTTTCAACCCACAAAGGCCTTAATAAACAATGCTAAATTTTATAAATGGCTTGAAGTTGTTTTTTTTTTTTTTTTCAAATAATGACCTAATTGGCTTTTTTTTTTTTTTAAATAATATTAGGATTCATTTACTAATAATCCCTTATTCATATTATTTTTTAACCTAAAAAAGAGAGAGCAAAAGAAAATCAAGAAAGGAAAGACTTGTTTTCTCACAATTTAAAAACCCTAAAAACTTATTTTTATAAGTTTTAATTTAATCTTAATTCTTTTTTTTTTTCTTTTTATACTTTATTTTAAAGGTCAACGTTGCAGTGAAAATTCAAAATCTGCTACTGTGGAAAATACAATATGTGTAAGGGTATATATTCGTGTAGACATTTATATATATGTGTATATATGATAAATTATGTGGAATATATATGTATCAATTTCAAATATATACATTTGAATATATGACAAACTAATAAATCTCGATACTAAAATTTAAATATGGAGTATATATATTATATAAAAACCTTAAATCTGTAATTATCCGGATTACATTTAGAATAAACCTAGTATATATTTAAAATAAACTTAATATATATACATAAGGATGAAAACAAAGATGTATAACCATAACTTAGCATCAAATGCAGTCCACTGAAATTGAAATTTTAAGAAAGAATTTGCAATTTGTAAAAAAGGAAGTTTTATCTCGAAATATAATTATGTACAGATATTCACAATATACCTGAGATTATTATTTACAACATGAATGCATTGAAGATAAAATAAAGCTAAATTTGAGGGGGGAAATGCAAAATATTCCATAAACAATTCAATGAAAGATTATGACCGATCTTAAATTAATTAAATGTAAAATTACGAAGTCAACAAAGAAATTGATGAGAACAAGGAAAGTAAATAATATACCGAATTTTTTGAAAATATAATGCAAAGATTAATATTGTCCAAAATAATAGCTAAACGTTTTTATTGAAAAAGTTCAATTTTTTAGGACATTATGAAATATCTTAAAATGTAGAAAGGATTTAATGTGTAAAAATGTCTTAAAAATATAAAGATTAAAATTAGATATTTTATTAAACATTAAAATCAGAACAAGACTAAAGTTAAAATTCAAGTACAAGTTATCATTTTTATTTTTTAACTTTTTAGACAAATGTGATCAATCATTATTCAAGGATCTTCTTGTACGACGTGTCGCAGTAGAGGATTCAATGTACTTTCTTCATTTGAATGAATGAAGTAGGATTTAAAAGTCTTACAAAATAAAATAGCATTTAAAAATATTCTAATATAACTTCATTAATTGTTCGTTTTAAAGAGTCTAAGAATATTTATAGTTTTCAAAGGTAGGACTCAAAATTCACGAACGAGTTCAAGTCCAAAAAGTACTGATGATGCTTAAGATCCAAAGTATTTAGTTCCAAGATATTTTTATTACAACTATTAGAGTCTATGCTAGATAAGTCTACAACCACACTCTCAACACCTTACTAGACCCTATTGATTTCCTATAGTAGCAAGATCGGGGTTTGCTCTATTGGATTTTATATCCTAAAATTCTAGTAAATGTTATTAATTGACCGTCATCAATAAAGAGTTATAGATGTTAATTCAATAAATTTCATTGTTTGCATTATTGCCTATTTTGTCTTAATAACCCTAAATTCGATAAATTAACATCAATGCTGAATTGTATGCGGAAATATATAAGGATCAATATTCAAGATACAACCTAAAGAGTCTATAATATAGGGATAAGGTTGGGTGCATTATCCTAGTAACACTATGAATACGACCCACTTTATATTTGATACAAATGTAATGATCCAACGCGTTCGTATAGGTGACACGCGAGTGGCGGTATCCTATGTAACGAGTTTGCATAAAACTGGATCGCGACATAGCAACTACTAGATGTGACACTGTTGACTAGTTAGGTTCCTATTACACTAGGATGACCCAGACAACTTAATATTAATCTTGAGTATATTATAAACTCTTGTTCATGAGGAATTGTCCTTTCATTTGTATGGGTGAGAATGACTAGATCGCCGACCCAATAAGCCAACCATTTTGGGGATAAGACCGAGTGAGAAGCTGAGAACATAATAATACCAGATGAAAATCACTCTTTCTCCCCTTAAGGGTAAGTAAATGAGTGTTCTCTAAAGTGGTGTCTCTGGGATTTGAACAAATAGTCCTACCATCTGATTGACCTTAGAGGGGTTTCTGTTTATTGGTTTGGACCATAAACAAGTTTCATTAGAACAGCGCTAGTACTTAAGAAGCCAAAGGTAATCCAATAGTAAAACAATAATTTAATCAAATTGGAGTTACAAACATTTGTGAAGGACTAACTTGCTAGTATTGGTCTATATCCGTGGACACAAAAATAAATATGTAGTGAGAATAGTGCATCTGTGGGTCTTTAGTGGAGTGTACCCATAGTTAACGAATATTGATTAACTTGGTTAATGAAATTAACCAATCAATCTTATATTGTTGAAGTTTATGATCTACAGATCTACCAGGTCCCCTTGTTAGCTCGCTAGAAGATACTTAAAAGGGATCATTTGAATTGTTCAAATTAATTTGAGAAAACTATATATTAATGAGATTAATATATAATTAATTATGAATATGATCTATAATTAATTTGGGGAGCAATATTTGAATAAGATTCAAATTAATTAATTAAAGTGAATTAGATTCATAAAAAATTAATTAATAGAGGGGTTTTGCATATATACATGGGATGTGATAATTAAATTTATACATAAAATGGAGTAATGTATAAGTAGTTATTTAATTATTGTGCAAATTAAAATTAAACAAATGTTATTTAATTGTGTAGATTAAAATTAAATAGGTGTTATTTAATAGTGCAAATTAAATAAATGTTATTTAATTGGGTTAATTGATTAAATAAGCGTTGTTTAATTAAATTGGCTAATTAATTAAATAAATGTTATTTAATTAATTATAAAAAAAGAAAATATATTGAGAAAGAGGCTTGACTTTTCTCTATATAAAGATTTCCTCATGGCCCTTTGAGAAAACACTGAATACACAATTCTCATTATAGAGAAACCATGACAATACACAACTCCTTAGTGTTATTGTGTAGAATTTTCTCTGAGCCCCTCTACTCTCCAAAACCTTATTATCCTCTCCATTTTCCAATAGTTGGATACCACCTATTCCTCTTTGGAATCTTAGAGAATAACGAGGTAACTCTCGTGATAGTGTTCGAGATCACTCAAGGAGTTGTTCGTGATCAAGACCATTTGGAGATATGTTTGTTTGAACCTTGGAGATGATTGTTTGTGGTACTTGAGGAATCTACAAAGGTAAGAACCATTCTAACCCTTTCACCAATAACATGTTCGTTTATGTGTTTATCTATTCCGTCTAGTACTACGATTTTGTTTAATATAAAAATCGAATCGAGGGATACAAGGCGTTCTCACACGAGACACTTTCGCTATGGGATTCGATCCCTTCATGCTCTGCTAAGGTGGTCGATCCTGACTTTGAGTCACACTTTCATAACATCCTCTTTTGCTACCTTGGGGGGGAGGAAGGGAACAAAACAATTGAAAAATATGAGCTGGAAAACCCAATGAGTGGTATCTTTTATACGAATATAGGTTTGTTTTTTTTAAAAAAAATCATTTTGAAAACGTTTGCTTAGACAAAAAGTCATAAAACAATATCCAAATATAAAAACGTAAACATCCCAGTCAGTTAGCTGAGACAATAATGACGTGATCATAAGTTTTTCAAAGTAATCCATCTCAACCAAACAAGAGTTCAAGAAAACAATAATAGGACCCAATACAACCCGTCTAATGTGCACATGTCGACAATATCCTGTAAGTCGTGCCCAAGACACGTTAACATTTTCCAAGGAACAATTCCAGTTTTCGTGGTTGAAATCCCTTTCCCTCAACCACAGCTTAAAACACGAGTTTAGAGTCAACCCAAATATCAAAACCAACATAAACATGCTTTCAAGTAAAACTAAAGTTAAAACAGTCATTTAAGTAAAACAATGAAAAAAAAATCAGGGATTCAACCCAAGAAATCACATTTTCAGATTATGCCAAGTTTTCCAAACGATACAAACATATAATATCATATATGTATATAGATACAACAAAAAATATTTGAAAATAAACCACTCACAGTCTTCGTTGAGGATCTCCCCACGGTCTTTCTCAATGTTTCATAGTCTTGGCTTCCTCGAATTCTACTTTATTTCAAGGAAATCTCAAATTAGCTTAATTTTGCAAATAAATCAACTATAGGATTTAAATATGCTTAAGAATACCTTTTCGGCATTAAGTTCCACTAACCAACCTTAACTTACACAAAAATAGGTTCCAACACTTGAGAACACAACATTTAGAGGTTAATTGGCGTTTGGGCTGGAGAGCATGTGCGGCTGATAGTGCACAGGGTGGGTGTTGAAGCGTCAGCGTGCGCAACGTGAGAGGCAGAGGAAGCTTGGTATGCGCGCAGACGCAGGCGTGCATCGAGTTATCCACGCAGCCGAGCTGTGCGCGGTGCGAGCGTCTGTGTGTAGCTTGTTGAGTGCTCGTGCTTACGAGGGCACGTGTCAAGCATGCGTCGTGTTGGGTAGCGTCAGGCAATAGTGCGTGCGACTAGGCGCTTGTCCTTTGTGACCAGCTAGCCTCTCTTCCTTTCAACTCGAATTTCTCAATCTTCGCTACTCCAAATTAAATGGCAGCCCAGGGTCACTCAATACACTCACCTCACAACACTTTGACACCAGTCTCACTTGATTTTCACGAGAAACTTGTGAAAGTTAAGGTCCTCTAGATGCCCTATTTATAGTGGTCCCAAAGTCAACGTAGCTTGACACATTCTTAGAATTGCATGTCTAAGTGCCCTCATCATGCATAGTCCAACACATAGGCCTTTATTGGTGTCTTTCCTAGGTTTTTGCATGATTTTTCTTACTCCCCAAGCTTGATATCTACCCCATCTAAGTTGGCAACTACGGCCTTGTTCCCCAAGAAATCCCATCTCAACGCATGGCCTTCTTGTGATCGTCTATCTCTCTCATGTGTGTCTAAGGTTGTCAATCTAGGCTTCCAAAACTACATTGCTATGTGCCCACTCTTCACCACCTATGCGTTCAAGGTTCCTTCCTAGAGTAATTTGGTGTTATACTTCCTAGGGTATGAAATTCTCATCCTCATCAACTTCAAAATATGCATCTAGAGTAACCTTCCTTACCTTAGATATGCATTCAACCCTAGCCTATGTGTCTAAATGGTCCTATTGCTTTCAACTTCAGAGTAACACATCACAAGCTAACCCCTTATTCCCTGTATACTTAGTACTTAGTTTAGTCTTCCAACTTTCCATACTTATGCATTCACCCTAACTTTCAACACTTAGCTAATTTTCTCATTTTTTACTTTTAATCCAACTCATGCCCTTAAGTTTTTCAAAGTTCAACGCATAACTTGAGCACTTAGCCAGATTTAATTTCCTTAACCTAGCCTACGATCCCTTCTATTTCCTTGGCTAAAATGTTGGTTTGACTTACTCTCTATCTTAGCTCGAGGGATCATGAGTGTGTGCTACAAAAGGAAATGTCAACGTCTTGTTGTTTTGGTCGACCGACCGAACTAAGGAATATATACCAATGGTAAAATAACTGAGTTGGGCTCAGACTAAAACCCTGGATCTTCGAGTGCCAAAAAACGTCATTGACACCACTATTGTCAAACATAACCATAGATGTATGTAAGAGGGCAATCTTGTAAATAGCCACATTCGACTACTAAAAAAGAAGAGTAAGTCATCTCTAAAGGAGAAACCCGACCATAGTTCTTTTTAAGTTTGGCTAAATTAGCCACTCCTAGTACTCATTTAAGCATCAGAATCAAATTCAGGCTGACACTCTACAAAACTTCAATTGTCGAAAACATCCTTGACACCACAGCCATCACACATAATCATAGATTTATGCTAGAGGATGGGCTTACAAATAGCCTTATTCGACCACTCAAAGAGGATGAGTAAGTGATCTCCAAATGAGAAACAGAACCTTAATTCTTTTTATGCTTAGCTGAATTAGCCACACCTAGTACTAATTTAATCATCAGAATGTAGGAAGTTCGACACAATACTTGTGTAAGGATCTTTTACATAGGTCAACTTAGAAGATATTGAGACTAGGCTGGAGGTCAACCAGGCAGTTGTAATGAATCTCAATGCTAATGAGATCTTAGCACAGTATAAAATATTGTTGGAGTTGATGCCCTAAATCTCGTAGGGTTCTATAGTTTTACACTTGTATGAACAAACACTTTGTGATTTATAATATATGATGTTTTATTCACTTCGGTCTATGACATATTTGATATTTTAGTTGCATTAACCACAAACCAATAAACTAAGATCCATAGTCATCGTTGTAACATAAACATGTATGTTGAGACATACAAGTAGATCGTGTTTTAAGTGATAACCTAAATGGTCTGTAGTATATGGATAAGGAGAGATACCTTATCTTGGTGACACTACGAGTATGGCTCGCTTTGTAGATGTTACAAATGTTGTAAAGTGCTACAAATGATATGATCTTGATCATTCATGTATTAGACATGCAAGCGGGAATATTCTATACAAAAGAGTTTGTATAAGACCAGACCACAAAATATTTAGTCTCGTTATATAACGCCGTTCAAAATTGAGACTTTTATTTCACTAGGATGACCATAGGTAACATGATCTTAATCCTGAGTGAGTTGTGAACTCCTGCCTATCAGGGTGGTCATTTGATTTACATAGGTGAGAGTGGCCAAATCGCCGAATCAACAAGCCTACCATTTTGAGGATTCCTCTGATTGGGGAGCTAGGAACTCAGCTACACAGGATGGAATTCATTCTTCCCTGAAGCAAGAGTAAGTAGATAAATTGCACCCTTAAGGGCTGATTCTAGGGCTTGAACAATGTGCCATCATACCCTCTTTTGGCTCGAGAGGGGTTTAGTCATAATAGGACTATTTTCTATTATTCGTTAGAGGAATTAATGGTACTTAATGAAGGAAACCAAACATGGGGATTTCCATGAGTAGTGGAAGGGATCATTCCAAATTCAGTTTGAATTGAACACAAACAATTACAGTCTAAAAATGGAAACAAACAAGTCATGCATACATAGAAATTACAACATGTTATACGATGATACAAGGGATAGAGGATGCATACCTTTGAAGAACCATTCTTCAAGAATCCCTCGAACAGTCCAATGCATCCAACAAAGTACTCGAACGTAACGACCGATACAACCACGAAACACGAACACGACAAACAGCCAAGAGCTCATCGAACCTAATCGAGTCCAACTCGATTCACGAACTGGGTGAAGAAACCACCTCAATGGTTACCTTGGTATTCTCGGTGTGAGAATCCAGAAGTTGTGTGCTCTGTATGATCTTGGCTTGAGGAAAAGACTAGAGGTCTATGATCGAGTAGACGATCGAGCAAGTGGGAGAAAATAAGCTGGTCTATCGTATAGACGAACTATCGTATAATCAAAGGTAAGCAATCGCTTAGATGATCGTGTAGTCACTCAACGCTATCGCTTAGTGAAAGCCTTTCACTTGATAGCTTGTCTCCGTGAGAACTTTCCGAACGAAGTAACTTCTAAATTTAGGAAAATAACTTGTCTTTTATCTCACGATTACCATAAAATTATCAATAATCTCCCACTCAATCGGTTATTAGAGAAAAAAGAATTAATTATCATATAATTAATATATTATAAATAAATATGATAACCAACTTATCATATTATATTTATAACCAATAGTTTTAATATTTCATCTCATGAAATATATAACCACAGATCTTAACTTATTGGATATGAGTAAATACAAATAAAATAAAACTTATTGTATTATTAAGAATATGTACAAACTGTTTACAAATTACGAGATTCTGGGAGAATTAGTACACTAATCTCAACAATCTCCAACTTGTCCTAATGCCTCAGAAGATAAATTCAGCATCTTGTACCTGATCAACATCTTATCGATGTACAATGCCTGAGACAACGCTAACCTCTTGTTCTTATGATCCTGAATGATCTTAATCTCTAGAACATATTGCGCCTCTTCTAAATCTTTTGTTTGGAATTTGGCGACTAGCCAATTTTTAATGTCAGTCAGAAAACTTACATCATTCCCAATTAGTAGGATATCATCTACATACAGTACCAGGAAAGCTACTAAGTTATTAATGATTTTCTTGTAAACACATGGCTCATCAACATTTTGATCAAAGCCAAACGATTTGATCGCACTATCAAATCTAATGTTCCACGATCTAGACGCTTGTTTCAGTCCATAAATAGACCTATTAAACATGCAAACTCTTTGCTCTTGATCTGGAACAATGAACCCCTATGGTTGAGCCATGTAGATGGTCTCCTCAAGATTACCATTCAGAAAGGCAGTCTTGACGTCCATTTGTCATATCTCATAATCATAAAATGTGACTATGGACAAGAGCATCTTGATAGACTTCAACATGACAACAGGTGAGAGTTTCCTCATAGTCCACTCTCTTGACCTGGATATAACCTTTTGCTATGAGTCTAGCCTTAGAGGTATGCACCTTTCCATCTACACCTCGTTTTCTCTTGTAAATCCACTTATACCCTATAGGTTTTACCCCATCAGGTTGATCCACAAGTTCCCAGACAGAATTGAAGTACATAGACTCCCTGATTCATATCTTTAATCCACTCGTCTTTGTCAAAATCCTTCATTGCTTGCTTATAAGACAATGGATCCTCAACCCCATCATCAGACATGATGTTTTGGGGTTCAGTCAAACCCATGTAGCGTCTTGGTGGGTTCGTAACCCTCCCACTACATCGAGGCAGTCTCAGCTCTTGAAATGGTTGACTAGATGATCGACATCAACAACTCTTGTTGATCTATCAGTATGTTCAAAAATTTTTGTTGAACTCTTAGTAGTCTAACTAAAAATCTCATGTAAAACAAGCTTACTTCGTGGTTTATGATCCCTGATGTGTTCTTCTTCTAAGAAGATAGCATTTGTCGACACAAACACCTTATTATCACTCAGATCATAGAAGTATCCACCCCTCGTTTCCTTGTGGTAGCCTACAAAGAGGCAAACTTTCGAACGCAGTTCCAACTTTTTAAGGATAGCCACAAGCACGTGGGCCAGACATCCCCAAATCTTAAAGTGGTGTAAATTACCTTTACGGCATCTTTACAGCTCAAAAGGTGTTTCAGAAACACTTTTTGAGGGAACATTGTTCTAAATATAATGTTGTCTCCATTGCAAATCCCTAAAACGAGTTTGGAAGATGAGCATAACTCATCATAGACCGAACCATATCCAGTAGGGTTCTATTTCTTCTTTCTGATACATCATTCAGTTGAGGTGTACCTTAGACCGAGAGTTGGGACGTGATTCCATGTTCTATCATATAATTCTAGAATTTGAGGTTCATATACTCTCCACCACGATCAGATCGTAATGTTTTTATCTTCTTACCTAACAAGTTTTCAACTTCAGCCTTATACTTCTTGAACTTGTCAAGGGCGTCAGACTTACGTTGTATTAGGTATAGATAATCATATCTTGAATAATCATCTATGAAAGAGATGAAATATTCATACCCACCTCGAGCTCTAACACTCATCGGACCACAGAGGTCTGAATGTATAAACTCCAAGGTTTACTTGTGTCACACCCCCTCCAGACTACTCTCTGAGCCTAGGAAAGGACATGACTGCAGAAGTTATCAATCCTTTTGCTGACACTTACTGCCTAATAACTCTAGCAGAAATAACTCTGATACCAACATGCAAACTCATACACAGAAGATGCCTCTATGGTTAAAAACATTAAGTTTACGCACAAAATATTTAAAGAGATTACATTACTAGTTTCATAAGTCCCAATGCCCAAAACCTTAGTCCCTATATGAACTACTGTAACATGTGTACACTATTTACAGTAACCACCTAATAGACGGGTTATAATAACTTTGTCCTTGAGTGGCAGAGCAAATGCAGAGCTACCTACTGAGAATTTGACCGCAACGTGGGAAAAAAAAACATTTGAAAACGTGGTGGACTTGCTAGCTCAGTGAGTGACTTAAGAAAGAAAACTGATTTTCATGCAAAAGTCTCAATAAAGAGATTAAAATGAAATATAAATTTCTACAATAACCTTGTACTGCATTATAAACGTTTTCCAAGCATAAAGCATATAAAATTGTTTTCATCATAAACCATTAAACTGTTCCTTAATTGAGAATAACCCTGCTATAGTTAAATCCCAATGTCAATTGCTAGTCAAGAGAGAACCATTTTACTCAATCTATGACTTTAACTACCTACGTGCACGTGGCCATGACTAAGTACCATAATATCTTAGGTACTTTTGCTCAGATACCTTTTCAGAACTCATCCCTCAGTATCGAGTTGCTCGAATACCTTCTCAAATGTCCTTCGGTATCAAGTTTCAAATAAAACTAGTCATACAATGACTTTCTCTTTAAAGCATATAAAGCATAAAGCATAGAAAATATGTCTTCAAAGATAACAACTCATGCTTTGTGTAATTAAACACACATAAATAATTTTTCAATAAACTTTCATACATGGCATGTGTTTAAAACATAACTCATGGTTTGCTTGGAAATTACTTTATAAAATTTGCTAGCATGAGAATAATCTTTCTTTAAAACATGGTTTCCTTAAAACATTGTAAATATTTAATCACTCATAACTTTTAGAACTATTCCTCAAGGGTCGATATGCTTCTATTACTGGTGTAAATCCTGTGGACACAAAAGCATATATTAGCTATTAGCATAAGTCTCCCTTTTGAGACTAACCCTTAAGCAAGCTTTACGTTTAGCCTTCCTCTTGAATACTTTCACAACAACGCACGTTTCTTGTAGGTTTAGACACTTAGGAATTTTTTTGAGATTTGGCTCATGCAAAGCTTCCAAACGCTCTTCACAAACGCAACACCAATTATGTAACCAACACTTTTCTCTCTAAGTGTTCTTAAAGCAGTATATGGTCGTCCTCAAGGCTGCTTATGTATCCAAGACTCCATTGCAAGCTCTTCTCGGCCTACACAGCAAGTCCAATGCACAGAAAAGCTCAGCTCTCAGTCTGTCCAAGCGTTTCACCTCGAGCTGTCAACTCACTCAACTCAAGCAGCTGCCAACTTTTTCATGAAATTTCATATTCATTTTAAGAAATTAATAACTCAAATTCTTGAGCTTATCTCAAGAAATTTCCTTCTATAAACTTGTTAAGAATTGTCTCATAAATCTTACCATGAAATTTTAGCTTTATTCTTCCTGTGGTCTGTCCTAGAGACTCAATTATTTAACAATGGCACGGATTCACCTGAGAACAGAACCTCTAGCCATTTTTCTTCTTCTCTGGCCTTAATTCGATGAGGACTTCATCAAGTAATGTCACTTCTGAAAGTAAACTCTCAGAGCTTTCCAACGACACCAAGAACTTTAAATTTGCACGGAGGAATTGATCAAACGGATTGTTTAAAGTTCGGCCTCCCCTTTTTATACTTCTTTCCACCACTTCTCATTAAAGCATAGCGTGACACTTCATTTTTCATGGAGTTAAATTCGGTGCTAAAGAAATTTGGTGTTTTTAATTGGTGATTACTGCCGATCAATACAAGTCTAATGGTTCAGCTCACCGCCCCATCGTTTAGCTCGTCATTTAGTGACCTCACACTGATGCTTGTCACCCGACGATCTCGCCCAACGCATAACACACTGATGCCTATCGTGTAGCGCTGACACCCATCGTCTAGCGCAACATGGCTATTGTCTAGCACCCACGCCCATCGCGTAGCACCATCACCAAGCATTATCCGGCGCGCACAACTCCAATGCCCAGCGCCCAAGCCCACGCACACTTGAGGCTGCCGCATGCTTTGCTAACCTCTTAAGACATTGGCTGCTGCNCTCGTCATTTAGTGACCTCACACTGATGCTTGTCACCCGACGATCTCGCCCAACGCATAACACACTGATGCCTATCGTGTAGCGCTGACGCCCATCGTCTAGCACAACATGGCTATTGTCTTGCACCCACGCCCATCGTGTAGCACCATCACCAAGCATTATCGCCTAGCGCTGATGTTGATCGTGCAGTGGCAACGCGTTATCGCTTAACGCTATCGTCCAACGTATAGGCACTATCGTTTAGAGCGACCCTTCGCATCGTCTAGCGCCACACCTTTCCGCATGATCACTTACCGCATCGCGTAGCTCCGCGCATTTGCTACAAGATCGCCTACCTCATCGCCTAGCGTCGCTCATTTGCTACACGACTGTATACCTCATTATCTAGCACTGCTCATTTGCTACACGATCATCCAGCGCGTGCAACTCCAACGCCCAGCGCCCATGCTCGCGAACACTTGAGGTTGCCGCATGCTTTCCCACGCATAGTTTTTCTCTTAGCCATACCTTAGCTTCCTCCTATGCCCAAATAACCTCTCAAATGAGCAAGGCCCACGCACTTAGCCAATTTTCTAGCCTCCAACGCATGGGTTATACTTGGCAAATTTTTCAAGCTTTACCTAAGAGTCAAGCTTTCAAATTCAAACTTTCCTTCTAACTTTTCACCTTTTTCTTTACCATTACACATTAATTTTCACATCAACCTACTCACCACACTGGTCTCAGTGGGGAACATACTCAAATAGAGAATTAGGGCTCAGGGTTCACATCTTGGTTCTATAACCTTTTCCAGTAAAAAGTCGTTTGGTCATCTTTCCTTCAAGGCATGATTCACATGCCGGCAAAGAGGTTTCTTTTAAACCTTTAACCCTTTTGCAATTTTCGCTGTTTTGAACATTTCCGTATTAAGCAAGGCTTTTATGATTAACGGCCTTAATACATATAAGTTATTTTCCATTGAACTAAAACCAATCTTCATACCATTCTTGAAAATAAACACTTTACTTTCAGAAAAGAAGACGGTATAACCTTGTTCAATCAGACAAGAAACCGAGATTAAGTTTCTCTTGATATAAGGAACTACAAAATATTATCCAGTAACAGATAACATTTCGTCCAAAAATAACTTCAGCTTGCCTACAATAACAACTTAAACAACCTCACCAGTAATGACTCGTAAAGTCAACTCTCTCTCTTCCAACATTTTTCAGGAACTAAATCCTTGGTAGGAAGAACTAATGTCAATAACACCTAAATCAAGTATCCAAACAGAATCATCATTCTCTACCAAACATGTCTCCAAGACAAATAAATCACATTCACTGTCTTTAGACTTCTTTCTCTTCTGGAGAGTAGTTGCATCAGTATCAGAACCTAAATAAGCTCTAAGTTCCATTTCAAAGAACAATTCTTGTCAATGAACTTCATCAGAGTTAGCAACAATTTTTTTCTCTTTTAGTCCCTTGACATTCAAGAAAGACTGGAGGTTATCTCGGGAATTGACACTGTTGGTTTCTTCATCATCCATCCCTTTGTGCTCAAAATGTGAGAACTGACGTTTCTTGTAATGAATCCATGATCTCACGTGCAATGACCATGTTCTCAACCTTTTTAGCCAATGCATCAAGTATGCTAGCCAAAATGTGAAGTCGGGCCAATGAATTAGCCTTCATCCACATCTCATATATAATACAAACATTTCGCGGTGCATCAAGGGTTGGGAATTGAGGACATTCCTGAACCATAACAAACTCGAGGTCGTTTACCACAAAATATGTTTAAAGAGACTCTTTCCAATGAACGTAATTGGTTAAATTAAAAGAAGCAACTAACGAAAAATCATACATGTTGCTGAAAAAACAAACACATTGATCTACATTAGATTTTAAGCAAATACTATTTAAAAAAAAATCCAATCTGGTTTAGCAAAATCTAAATGAACCCCGTGTGACATCTAGTTTTGCAATGACAGTTCGGTGGTTTAAGACAAAAGTCGTTGGATGGTAGTCAATTTATCCCTTCTCTGAATTAAGACACTCTCAACCAGTCATTAATACCATAACAACTCTTGTTCCTATAACGACTAGTCATCATTAATTTGGTTAAGAAATCATTCACTTACTTGACAATTTCTCATGAGTGTAACCCTTTGTTTTAGATACTAAAGTTCTGCCCCAAGCAGCCAATCCGAAGGGAAAAAAATCTGATTGGGGCAAAAACTAAAACAACCCTATCCATTTCTGGAGTTCACCTTGATATTGACCAACCGCACAAAAACCATCCGAAGAGAGACGCTCCCAGGGGTCCACGAGGCCGTGCAAGAAGATCTCACGGTGAAAATTAATGAAGGAGACCGTAAGACATGTTGACACACATCCTTCACCAACTTACTATAAATACTCTATCCGTCCACCTTGATATTAACTGATACAAACACCATATGAAGAAGGATGCTCCCAAGACACCACGAGGCCAAGCTTGAATCTCAAGGCGTAAACATTAAGGGAGAAACGTGAGTGGAATTGACATATCATATACATCTTTTCCTCCCACTGAGTATTTTACAACCTAGGGTTTAGTTTACTTAGAAAAAACATGGCTAACGATTTTAACTAAGTGACTTTTTAGGTTTGCCCAAAAGTAACACTTACTAAGGAAAGTTGAACAACTTTTGATCATCATTCATTAAACTCTTTAACGAAATCTTTGATCAACTATTGCATACTTGTAACAAATCTATCTAATTCCCCTTTCCAGGTAGAAAGGAATACTGCTAGAAGAAAGACGAAGATCAAAACCTAAATGTGCCGGGGGTTGATATTTTCCAGGTAGAGGTGTTCCGTATCCGTCAGCTTAAATATCCAGTCTAGCCTAAACAGAATCCGCCTTAGACAAAAAGTCCCTTATAGATAGATTTAATACAAATTTAATCTTTTATGGAAATAAATTTAATCATATCAAATCGATTTAAAGGATTAAACTTAGATATCTAATTTCATTAGAACCATGAACTTAGGTCTATCTCAATCCAATTTAAAACCCTTTTAAAACATGAGTTCACCTAAGTTTGCATGCAACTATTTCTTATTGATTTTAGTTATAGTTTCCAATATAACGCTTATAACAGAAAACAACCAGAACCTATTACAATGCGAAGCTACACATACAAGGCATTCAAAACTCTTATAAAAAATCCTAAGTGTCATGCTCCATGCATTGATCATTCATTACTATTGGTATATAATACTTATATAACAAAGCAATGAACCAAGCATACATGCTTCCATACACCTTTATACTATAACTTTTATAATATAAAGACGATGCATGAATATGCTTAATGCATGCATAAATATAACTCTTATATTTTATGATGCATGCGCATGCTTTCTTGTAATTTCATCATGCTCATAACTATATTATAACACTTATAATATATGATACATGAATAAAATGCATAACCTAAAGTGGGTTTTAAATCTATATGTCATACACTATTACATATAAACAAATATACATCTCATGTATATTAAGTAAAAGTTGATGAACTAGGATAATTAGCCTCAAATCCTTAAAAAAAATAAAGCTAACTATTACAAAGAGCAATGAGTCACTGGTTTAAACAAGCGAACCGGGCCTTGAACTGTCCAGGCGAAGCTTGCGACTCCTTGACCGTGTACCAAATCCTTGTGAAGGCTAACAATGTTGTATGAGCATAAACGATCGTGTACCTTTGACTATGCGATGAAGCATAAAGGCCAGCGATCGTGTAACACGCATCGTGCAACGCAAGTCTTAAGTGATCAAGTAGACGACAACGATGCGGTGAAGAATAATCATCTAAACGATCACTGAGCTAGCGGGTATCGTATATCGAGTGATCGTGTAGTCAGTGACTATGCGATGAAGCATGATGAACTACGCGATCGTTTAATGCGCGTGCCTTTTATTAAACGACGAGCATCAAATACTCTACGCGATCGTTTACCTCAAGTGTCTACGCGATCGAGCAACCAATGCTACACGATAGAGTAAACTCTTTACCCCATCATTTAGCATAGCTAAATGATTGTTTAGTAAATACTATACAATCACGCAGAACTTTTCTACACGATCGTTTAACTTGGGCTACACGATACAACCAACTTTTGGTCTTCTTCCTCGATGAGAACTGTATCTCCATGCTTAGAAAATTCATCATGAATGACTCAAACAACTTCAAACACTTTGAATACAGACTCGATTGCTTGTTAATTATGCCAAAAAAATGCAGGGGCCCTTACAAATTAACACTTTGTAAATTTAAAGAAAACTTTAAACAAAGGCAATCATCACGTAAACATCCATCAACACATCCACAAACACATTTAACTCTTAAACGCATTATAGGACAAACTTAAAACCCACCACGACTGTAAAGGAAGTTCAAAACAGCAATGGAATTTGGAATATCAGAACAACCTAGCTCTGATACCATTTGAAGGAAATAAAAAACGGGGCTTTCCTTGAGTAACGGAAGTGGATCGTTCCAAATCCCATTCGAGTGAACACAAACAATTACAGTCTACCCAAAAACTAACAAGTTATGCATTAACATAAATTATAGCATGCTATAAGAGATTCAAGGGATAGAGTATCCGTACCTTTGAAGAACCATTCTTCAAGAATCCCTCGATCAGTCTTCAATATGTCCAACAACAGCACTCAAACGCAATGAACGGAATACCAACAACACAAACGTCTTGATGCTCTTCAAACCCAATCGAGTCCAACTCGCTTCACGAATAGAGTAAAGACACCACCACTAGTGTTACCTTGGTATTCTCGGTGTGAGAATTTAGGAGTTGTGGGCTCTGTATGATCTGTGCTTGAGGAAGAGAGGAGGTCTACAATTGAGTAGACGATCAAGTAAGTGGGAGGTATGAAGCTATCTATCGCATAGATGATGTACTCGATCGTTCAGAAAAAATAAACCTATCGCATAGGCTTTGCTACTCGATCGTGTAACAACGATCAGCTAAATAACTATCGTATAGTCAACTCTAAACGATCGTTTAGTCTTTCAATGGCTATCGCTTAGTAAAAAAAAATTACTTGTTAGCCCTTTTTCGTGACAATTTTCCGAATGGAAGAACTACTAAAATTAGGAAAACAATTTTCCTTTTATCTCACGGTTACTATAAAACTTCCAATAACCTCCCACTCAATTGGTTATTAGAGAAAAAGTAATAATTATCTTATAATTAATTATTATAAAAAAATATGATAACCAACGTATCAAATAATATTTATAACCTATAGTTTTAATATTTCATCATATGAAACATATAAACCACAATTATTTTTCTATTTTATGATACCTAATATAAGTCATATTTATATTAATTCCTCAAATAATGTATCTAATACATCACACCAATTATATCACATATACTTCAATTTCCTCTTGTTAATTTGAATACTTCAAACTAACCCAAAAGCTGATTCTTAACTTGAACCCATTGAGTTACCAAGGGGACCTTATGGACCTGTAGCTTGAAGCTCTAATGGTACGTGAATAACTGACTAAACTTTTTAGTCACGAGATCCACCATCCATTAACTGTCGGGCACTCCACTAAAGACCGACAGTTGCGCTTTTCTTACTTCAAATCTATTTTTGTGTCCATATAACCAATCAACAGTGCGATAACCCTTCACAAATGGCTTGTAAGTACAGTTGGGCCAATTTAACGTTTTTCTCCTATAGCTACATCTAACTTCTTAAGTACCACTGATTCCTCTAATGAACAATAAGTCATAGTCCTACAATAACTGAGTTCTCTCTTCCAAATAGAGAGTGTGACCACTATGTTCAAGACCCAAAATCAGCCCTTAAGGGAGCAATTTAACTACTTACCCTTGCTTCGGGGAAGGAGTGAATTCCATCTTGTGTAGCTGAGTTCCCAACTCCCTAATCAGACGAATCCCCAAAAAGGTAGGCTTGTTGAGTTGGTAATCTAGCCACTCTCACTCATACTAATGAAATGACTGTCTTCATAGGCAGGAGTTCCCAAAACACTCAAGATTAAGGTCATGTCACCTATGGTCGTTTTAGTGAAATGTAAGTCTCAATTATCAACAGCGTTATATAAAGAGACAAATCATCTCATAGTCTGGTCTTATACAAACTCTTTGTATAGAACATCCCCACTCTCATGTCTCCACATGAATAGTCAAGATCAAACCATTTGTAGTACTTTACAACACTTGTAAATACTACAAAGCAAGTCGTATCCGTAGTGTCACCAGGATAAGGTATCCCTCCTTTATCCTTATACTATAGACAATTTAGGTTATTACTTAAGGCATGATCCACTTGTATGTCTCACATACATGCTTAAGTTTACATAAACTAACCACAGATCTTAGTTTATTAGATATGAGTAAATGCAAATAAAATAACATTTATTTTATTATTAACAATGTGTACAAACTGTTTACAAACTACGAGACTCCGGGAGAATTAAGACACCAATCCCAACAACATACACACACATTTTTTTAATTTTCCTTCCAATTAATTATTTCGATCCCATTTTAGTTGTGAATATTCATAATTGTAATATATTCAAAAGAAAATTTGACAATTGTCAACTCTAACATAGTTTAATAGTTAAAACATCTACACCTTTCTCGAGCCAATAATTCACATATGCACACTATAAGAAAATAGCCTTTTTCCCGACGCTTGAATTCGTCGAGAAATGGTTCAGTCGTCGGGAGTTTGGTCGCGATATACCCATCGGGAGACTATCTCCCGACGCTCGTACACATACCATTGGGAGTTAGTGATAACTTCCGACACCTAATGTATTGCGTCGGGAGTTATCTACTTCCGACAAATGTATGTTTTCCATTGGGAATTCCTTAATCTCCTGACGATTTTCTTGTCGTCGGGAGTTTGATTCGAAAACCCAATTTCTTGAAATCAGCTCTCGATGATTTACCATCTGTTAGGAAATAGTGGAACTCCCGATGCTGTCGTCGAGAAATCAAACTCTTACCCTTTTTTTTCCTTTTTTTGTTATTTTTTAATTTTGTTCTAAATAACCTAATATTTAGAACATTATTAAGCAAATCAAACGAATTCACATAAAACGAAGAAACAAACAAAGTTGATAGTATTTTTTATTACATAAAAGAGAGAAAAGTTGGCAAAGATGGTCTGCAAAACAAATGTCTTGACAAATATATAGAAGAAAGTTTGATGACGTCTCTAACAACATCTCCAAACAGCATCTCCAAAATAATATTTTACCGATAATTACATTAATTAAAGGACATTATTATATATATCAACATTAAATATAAGAAGAATTATAAGACATAGTAAGTGAATACAAAAAAGGTCATGTCAACAAAGTCCAAAGAGAACCTTAGAATCTAAGAGGGACATATTAGCCAATTAGATAATGAAGTAATCATACCTAATTCGATGGTTATTCTTTCTTTGATCGTATCATATCTTGCATGATCCCCAATCATTTGTTTTTTAACATCTTTAAGTTCCTTAATCTTCAATTGAGACTATTCAACATTCACTTTTATTTCCCTCACCTCCCAATCATGTATTTCTTTTAACGAACTTTCCACTATTCAAACCTTCCACGATTGATGTGACACCTTTTCCTCACCTCCCTATCATACGTTAAAAGAAGATTGCAAAATGGCAAAATAATATATCTCTCTTGGGTCCAAGGCTACATGTTCTCAACTTTAAACCTCCACAAACACAAAAACCCACAAGTTGAACTCCAAAAGAAAGATACTAATCTCAAACCACCCCACACAACATTCAAATTTCATAAACCTCTACAAACACACATAAAAATCCACAAACACATTCCTCAAAACGCATTAAAATCTAGTTGTTTGGCTACCATAACTGCGGGATTGCCAATAATTCATTATCATAAAGTTCTGCGAGTGCCAATATATCCTATCTACATATATATCCATCTAAACCAATATGTCCTACCACAATCTTCTAAATCAATATGTCCTACCACAATCATCTCAATAAGCACAATCATCTTTTGCCAATATGTCACAATTTCTTTATGAAATTCTAAAGTATTTCTATTCGAAGGTTATTTTTGAAACCTTTATAAAATGCCAAGGGTAATTTTACAACTTTTGAAAGATGCAGTAGTTTAATTTTACAACTTTTGAATATGGTCAATTATAAATATTATATGAATAAATAACAAATGGAAGTGAAACAAATAAGATTATAAATAGATTACGGTCAAGTCTTCTTTCTAAAAGCTAACATAAAATTAATCAATTCTTCTTACTAACATAAAATTACTCAAATTTTAAATAAATTATAGTCTACCCAAGTGAGACGGACGGTTTCTTCAATTTAAAAGTGTAGAGCCAAAGTTTAACTCACCAAGAGAGATGGACCAAAGGATGATGAAGCAACTGATGGACTAACGGACGATAGAGCAGCTGACGGATGACGGACCTTCGATTTCGGATTTTCGCGTCTGCCTTCGATGTGTGCTAGGGTTTGAAGAAGGGATGAAATTAGCAGATAAAAAATGATTTGGTGGTTTTATAAAGGAACTCCCAACGGGCTACCGTAATCGTTGGGAGTTCCTACCCAACTTCTGGTAAATAAAACAATTCGTCAGGAGTTCTTTCATTTCTCCCAATGGGCATGGGAGTCGTCAGGAGTTCCTTCGTGGAGAATGGTTTTCCGTTCCCATCTCCCGACACCTACTTTTGACGTGTCGAACTCCGATGCGGCTCTTACGTAGTCAGGAGAGATCCTCTCTCCTGACATTGTATCTCTCGATGGTCGTTTTAGGCATCAAGAGAGTCCCTTTTTTCTCGTAGTGGCAACATCAACGTTTGTTTTACTAAGTTAAATAAACAAGAGATTTTAAAATCTTGTGGAAGTCGTACAACTCTTCATTCCACGAGTGTGCTCGTCATATACTTGACCATAAATAGGAAGGTTGCCAATTTTTCTTAGGCCCACGAGGTCTTTTCCCCCTCCCAAATTACTTACAACTTCCTCTAAACCTAAATATATTGTATACTCATGTGACTCAAAGTACTGTCAATGTAAGCATCATCCAATCTCCGATTTAAAATGAGAAATAAAATATGCTTCGTCTATTTGAGGAGACCAATAATATGAGACGATGATCTCCTAGTGCACAAGTGTCCATATATAAATCCTAGGTGATATATACCAAAATATCGCATTAAATGATAAATAAATAAATAAATATATACACACACAAAATATACATATATGAAAATTAAAATAAATATGAAAACCGGACAAAAAAAAAAAAAGAAGAGAATTTAAGATGAAGATGAAAAATAAGGACAAAACATGCAGGCCCAATTATGAGTCCGTTAGTCGTTTGTTGTTGAGCAGTGCTTGGACCTTCTCCAAAATCTTGGATCCATTCAAGGAATGGCTTTCAACTTTTTATTATTATTATTATTATTTTTTTCTTTTTTTTCCATTGGTTAAATGAAAAACAAATTTGTTACCAGAACGTTACTCTAACTGATCATCATTTAGTTTTTCTCAAGAGTGATAAAGACGGAGAAATTCAAATCACCGATCTCTTAGTCGCTAAAAAAATTGTATCAAATGAAATTTGATCTAGTTTTTTCAAAATGAGTTACTACCCACTTTCAAACTTTTAAATATGTTAGAATTTTATAGGAAAAAATTAAAAGTTATACTTTTAAAGTTCAAAAGCTCATTATACAGATAATTAAAATGTATAGATTTATTAGATATTTTTTTATTATTCATAAACTAAATAGACACATCCCTAGAAAGGAGAGCTCTATAGTAGATATCAAAGTAGTTAGAGGATATTATTTTTATTACAAATTTGGTTACTATCTCTCTTTTTATCACATTTTTAGAGAGCAACGGTTCATTCTATTACAATTTTGACATCCTTTCGAGAGTTGTTCTCTACTTTGAAAAAATGTCGGTATTCTCCTCTCATTCACTACGAGGAGGTACGAGAATAGTTGGTTGAGTTGTTCTTTGTTTCCATCATCTAAAAAACATATATTTAGAACTTAGTTGAAAAAATAAATTTATTTAACTGAAAAAGTGGAAAGAAAAACGGTACATGTTTCTCTGCAAAGTGGATTACAGCCGGTTTGCTTGGACTTCAGAGTTTCATTCCCATGATCACGTGAGTTTCAAAGCTATTGGGCCCGAACCATCCTCGTTAGTGGGCCCAAAAGTGGGCCTCACGTGAGTTGATCCGACACAAATAATTGGTAGGGTAGTAGGGTAGTAGGGTAGGTACCTCGGCATTTGATATTTTCCTCCCTCAATCTTTTTTTCTTGTTTTCAAACGCCACCAATAATTTTACATCCTAGTATATATATATATATTATTATAATGATAAGTTGTTCGAATTTTCTTTAATTGTTTTTTTTAATTAAAATTACATATTTAATACCTAAACTTTGAAATTTGTATACAAGTTCTTTGAACTTTGAGGTCCGGTTTGACAACGATTTTATTTTTTACTTTTTGTTTGTGAAAATTAAGTTTATAAGCACTACTTCTACATCCAAAATTCTTCCTTTGTTATCTACCTTCTACCAATTGTTTAAAAAATCAAGCCAATTTTTGAAGAAAAAAATAGCTTTTAAATATATATTTTTTTTTTAAACTCGACTACGAATTCAACTGAGAAAATTCTTATAAATAGAAAAAATTTTAAAATAATTATAGTTTATAGCAAAAAGTTCTAAAAATACGTACTTTTAGAACTTTTTGCTATAAAGTGTAAATGTTTTTAAATATTTTTTATATTTAAAAAAGCTCCTTCGACTATTGTAATTACAAATATGCAAAACATTGTTATAAATATAAATGGTTACCAAACCAGACATAAACTTTAAAGAATGTCTAATATGTTTTTAAGATTTTATCAATTAAACCTTTACATTTTCACAAATGTATCAATTTATATATTTAATTATATTTTATTTGGATGAACAACGTTTGTGGTTTATCATTTTATCAATTATAGTCATAATTCATAAACTTCGAGAAACAAGTCAATTTTGACTCCCAAATCATATTAACAAAAAAAAAACCATTCATATGACACGTCCATTTTATTAATCCACGTTAGAAGAATTCACATATATGTAAAAATTGATGCATTGACGATTTTCAAAAATAGTTATAATAAAGAGTTTAAGTCGATTCATGTATAATAATATACAAGTTTAATCAAACTGCTACAAGTCTCACATACTATTTTTTAAACAAAATCCGAATAATGATGTAAATTGACATATTTACAAAAATTTTAAATTTAAATCGATATAATTATTAACTATCGATTTTAATCAATTTAACTCTTAAAGTTTAAAGGTATAATTTTTAAAAATTTTATTTCAAAATTTGGGGGGAAATGAAAGAGCTATATTTAAAGGACAATAATATCCATTGATATTTTTGTTTTTGGGACTATTGGAATAATTAGTTGGGAAGCATGAAATATAAAGCATCTAACCTTCGCAACAAAAGTCAAATTATAGTACAGCTGTGAATTGAGAAAATGCCTTCATTTTCAACCTTTTATTATACCTATCTTTAACATTGTATTTTGTAATTTATTGTACCCAAGTTATTCATCGAAGAATAATTATTATTTTTAACTTAAATTCTAAGTTTTTTTTTCCTTTAATTTTGAGGTTTGTATTCGATTGATCCATTAATTTTTAAATATGTCTACTAATATTTTAACTTTTAATTTTATTTATTTTTTAATATAATAAAGTACGATGATTCAAACCACAAACCTATCGGTCTTTAACATACATTTTAATTTTGTATTTAATAGCTCACACGGACCCACATGCAGCATCGAGTATACGTATTTCGGAGTTTGAAATCATAGATTGAGTAGTCATCACATCTATGGTTTATTTAAGATGTCTTTAATTTTCACAGAGACGACTTGTAAATTATCGCTCCTACTTTTATATTAGATTCAGGACAACAATTTTTCCTCTATCTGAATATATATGTATGCATGATAATTATTATATTTGTATTTAAATGAGTGAAATTAAACAATAATTTTTAATTTTCATTAAACTAAACAAACAAAAAAAAATTAACTAGTTGGATTATTATTTAAAAATTGATAGTCAAATATTGTAAATTTTAAAAGATGACCTTTATATATATTAAACAATACTACTTTCTTAAAGTTAGCCTTTAAACACCCGTTCAACACTTGTTAAACAAAATATGGAGATTTTGACAATTTTACAGCTTGAAGAGAAATATTAAATAATAATAATAATAACAATAATAAAAACCCTTATAGAAGAGCGTTAATTTTGTAACAATTTAGTATTTAAATTTTAGTTTATTATATTTTAGTTCTTGACTTTTTAATTTTGTAACAATTTAGTTCATAAATTTTATTAGGTAACAATTTGGTCATAATTTAGTTTCCTTCGTAGAAATTGCTGTTGAGATTTAATGAGATTTCTTACCTAAACAAACCAATAAACTAATTAGAGATTCGATATTTTTGAAAAATACAAAGTCTACATCATAAAATAATAAAATCGGCATCTAATTTTGATAAATTAGTTTATGTTAGGGTGTAAATTGTTGTGTATTTAAAAATAAAATGACTAAATTATTATATACTAAAGTTCAGGGACTAACTTATTATAAAACTGAAAGTACAAGGACTAAATCGTTACAAACCAAAATTCATGGACTAAATTGTTACTTTCATAAAAGTTTAATGACTAAAAGTGTTTTTTAACCTAAAAATTAAATAAGTGGTCCACTCGCTTAGCATGAAATACGTCGTCGTCTCAACTTCGTTCTTCTACCATTATTTTAACAAAATCTATAACTTGATTGATATATACTTTTTTTTTTTTTTTTTTTTTATGAAGATTTGCAAAACTTAGTCACATTAACTTAAAAAGAGACTGGTTACGACTAACATGGCTCAGCTACATATTTTATGTGTTAGCAATTGCAAGATCTGCAGTTTGATTCCTCTCATCCTTATTGTATTAAAAGAGGAAAAAAATACCAATCACCCTATAAATTTTCAACTCGATAATGTTGAGGATCCCGTGTTGAAAAAAATAAAGAGACCTCACACTTTTTATAATATAAAGGAGTCATTCCTCTCGTTGTCAATTGGTTTTTAGATGAAACCCTCATATTACCTAATATGACATTAGGGCTAATAAAGTCAAACAAGTATTCGGTTTACTACTTTCTCCAACCGTTTCAAGGGACCTCACACTTTTTATAATATAAATGAACTATCCCTCTCGTTGTTAATTGATTTTTAGATGAAACTCTCGTATTATCTAATATGATATTAGAGCCAATAAAATTATTCGGTCTACTACTTTCTTCCATCATTTGGGAGTATTATAAAGTGTATAGACCACCAACAAACTATATAAGTATTGTTTCGATCTCAAACCCCCAAATATATTATTGTCAATGTATTATAATTGCTCCATAGTTATCTTTGCTATAAGATTCGAAATCACCGACAGACTTAACACTTGTCAAGCTGAATAGCTCTAGTGCAATAGAATTCCACGATGATTGATGAAGGATGTCGTTGTATATAGTTTTTTTTTTTTTTTTTTTGGGTGTAAATTTCCTATTTTAGTAAGCATAGGTACAAAATGCAACATGATTCAACTATAATATTTTTTTTACTTCGATTCCTTGGATGGTCGAGTGACGGATCTAAAAATTTTGTTGACGAATTTTATATAATTTAGTAAAAATAAATGTAATTAGTGTGACTTGAGTCTAAAAGGACTAGAAGATAAATATATCACTGAACTAATTAAACTAACTAATAGTTCTGATATTATGTCAGTTATATATATACACATGTATAACTAACACGAACCCCCTAGGTCCATAATAAATCTGCTCCTCAGTGGCCCCTGCCAAATGTTATACTAAAAAAAACTTATGCACAAAACTCATAACCTTTATTTTATATTTAAATAATATTTTTGCCTTTTGATTCCTCTATTTTTCATTTTAGTTCATTTTGATTCATCTACTTTTAAAATATTTATTTTAATCATTGAACTTTCAAAATGTGGCGATTTTGATCTCTTACAAGTGAAATAAAAATGAGAATGAAGAGATCAAAATTGTTATTTTTAAATTATAATGACTAAATTAAAACAAAATTAAAAGTACAAAATCAACCATTTTAAAATATAACGATCAAAATAAAAAAGTGGATAACCAAAAGTATATTATTTCAAGCATTATTTTATATACACATACAAAAAAAAAAAAAGAAAAAAAAGTTCACCTTCTTCCTCAGTCCAAAGCGTTGGGCCCTGCACAGGCTTTTAAAACCGGACTCCATAGCCACTGCACCAAAAACCTCCGTCCATTTCTCCCATTCATATTATAACTTCTCCCTTCCTTATCCTTCATCACCGCCCCAATATACCCTCCGCCGCCGCCGCTACCGTACAAGCCCTCACACAGATCCCCAATCTCCGTCGGCGCCGTTGGATCCTCCCCTGCATACCAAGCATTCACCAACGGATTAGACGACAGCTCTGCCAACTCATGTCCGATCACACTTATCATTCCGTCCACCCCCACATCCCCGTTCGGCGGCGATAGCGCCGCCGGCCCTCCACCGCCCATGTACCCCGGGACGGCGAACGGATAAGCGCAGACTTCCGGGCATTGCTCGCCGGAATTTCCAACCCAGGCGTACGGCAACGTGTAACCGACCATCGACGGGAAGGTGAAGTAATGAAATCCACAGACGGCTCTGCAGAAATCTTGTACAATTACGTCGCCGGAAGTTAGGATTAGATAGATTCCGTTGCGGTGGTCGACGGGAAGCGGCGCGGATTTGACGGCGGAGGCGATGACTTGTTGGATTGAGAGACGGGTGAGTTGGGTGCCAAGGGAGTACCGGAGATCGGAATACTCACCGGCGACGACGACGGAGTGGGAGACGTTGGCGCCGGTTTGGTCCGTGTAGAGAGAGACCGTCCGCCACCACTCGGCGACGGAGGGTGACGGAGTGGTGGCAGCGGCGCCGGAGATGGAGGACAAAAAGTCTTTGATTAGAATTTTTTGGGGAAGAGCCCATTTGCCGTACCAAATAAGGTAGATGTTGATCGGAGAAGATGACAGCACCGGCCCCATGTGGTACCGGAGATTGACCAAATCGGAGGAACCTTCGAATTTTTTTGAGGAGGAAAGAGGCGGCGGGGGAAGTTTGGGGTTGTGGACGGCGGCGGATCTCGAAGAAGAAGAAGCTGCGGCCACAATCTCATTAGTAAGGATGAGGAGAATCAAAAGAGCAAAGAGGGGTTGAAGGGGAGACATTTCCGGCGAGTGTGGCGACGGAGACGGCGGAGAAGTGGTGGAGAAGAGAGGGGTGAAACTTTGGGGATTGAAGTGGGGTTGGAGACAGCTAGTTATGTGGCTTTAGAATTTGTAGGGCACTTACTTTTATAACGATTTTGCCACCTTTTTTTTAGTAATTTTTATTTTGTTTTAGAGGTTTCAAAATATCACAGGTTTAATTCTAAAGTTTCGAGTGTACTCGATAACCTCTAAACAGGGTATTGAAAAGATTCGATAATCCAAATAAAATTCATCATTCCAACCCAATTTGTATGATTTTTGTTGGATTATTAGATTGGATCGAGTTCAAATAAATGAAATTTTTATAATTTGATTGATTCATAAATTTACTTAAAATAACTCAAAACTAACCCAAACTTATTATTTACTTTAAAATGTATGAATTTTTTTACTTATGATATATATATTATTTATTTTAGTTTTATTTAATTTCATTATTTTTGGATAATTTTTTCTCCAACAACTTCTTAAAAATAATCTATTAGCACTCTGAAATAAAAATTTTCATTATATACATTGAAATGGAGTTTTAATTTTAATTCAATATATGAAAATAATTAAATTAAATTTTTATATAGTAATAATTAAATCAAGTTTTTAATTCATTTTAGGATAAAAAATTAGACAAATGATTCAAGTAACTCGAACCAACTCAACCTATTTTATGGTTGGGTTCATTTTTTAATAAGAGTTATTTGAGTTAAATAAATTTACAACCCGAACAATTGAGTTAGATCTAAAAAGTCCTTCGACCCAATCCAACTCAACCCACGAAAATCCATACCTCTAAATTTTTAAGTGTTACAAATTTACGTGTGAGATTTGAGTTTTATTTCAATTTGATTTATAGTTTTTTTTCGAGATTTTATATTTTTAGCATTGTTTTTTCATCTTTAATGTTAGTACCTTTTAATTAATTTAAAATATTCTAAAAAGTTATCATTAATTAAGTTTTACTATTTTCCATCATTGTTACAATTAAATTTAAAACTAATTATTAAACATTCGCGTAAATGATTAAAATTGAGTATTTAATGAAAAATTGAACTTAAAAGTATGTGGGGGGAACCCTCAAATTTTAAAGGGAAAATGTTAACATTTTGAAAATCAGATACTAAATTGAAACCATGCCCAAAACTTAAGGAATAAATGTAATAAATGTGTAACATATTGAAATATAGAGACCAAATGAAACTAGACCCAAAACCTATGTACCAAAAATGTATTTTTTTTGGGTTGTTTTCAAATATAGAAAAATATACCAAAATATTTACAAAATATAACAAATTTTAGAACTATCAATAATAGACGCTGATGGATGCTAGTAGACTTCTATCTGTATCTATTATCAGTGTCTATTAGCATCTATTAGTTCTAAAATTTTGCTATATGTTGTAAATATTTTTAATATTTTTACTATTTGAAATAATTTTTTTCCCATGATAAACGTTTAGATTAAAATGCTAATCTGGTCTCTATATTATTCAATTTTAGTTCTCGTGGATTCAGATGTTCAATTTTAGTTTACGTGCTTTTAATAAATCTTAAACTTAATTCTGAGTGTACTTTATTGTTGATTTTTGTTCATAGGTGTATATATATAAATAGTTTATCTTATTTTTCTATTTTTGAAAATGTCCTTTATATTTAATTGATTGATAGTTATCATCGACGATCTTAACGAATAATAAAACTTCCAATCAAACATTATATAGGAGTTATTAGACAATTCATAGACAAAAATATTTTTTGTGTTTCTTATTTCTCACTTTAAAAAGTTATTTGATATTATTGATACATCAATGTTATAGTTGTTTAATAACGATTCAAAAAATAATTTTCAAAAGTCGTTTCTTGTGCTAACAAGAGTATAGCTCAATTGGCATAGTGTTTGTATTATCGACCTTAAAATATGAGGTTTGATTCCCTTATCTCATATTTTAATTACAATACTTTTTTTAAAAAAAAAAAAAAAAAAAATCGTCCCTCGTATACAAAGTAGTCAATAACTCGAAGTAGTCGATTTTCCGTAATTGACGTTGATATTAAAATTATTCTATTCATTACACTTTTTTAAAAAAATAAAAAAATAAAAAAATACACACACGTATATGTGTGTGATTGTCATACAAAGTGTCTAAATAACCACAAATTTTCCAACTATGATAATAATAAATATAATAATGTTGGCTAAATTAATATTTTTCTCTTTTGTGAATCTCAATATATATATAAAAATATTTATTTTCTCTGTGTGGATGTTTGTCTTTTTAAAGGAAAAAAAAATACATTTTGAACTTCAAAAGATTAATTCAAAGGTTGTTTCAGTGAAGTTGAAAAGGTTTTGATTTTTCTTTAAAAATTAAAAATCAAAATTCATTTGAAAATAATTTAAAGAAAAAATACATTTTTGTTCCCTATATATATTTTTTTAGTTTTGATTTGATTCATTTATTTCAAAATATTAGGTATCGTTTGGTAACCATTTGTTTTTTGTTTTTATTTTTCAAAATCAATCCTACAAATCCCACTTTCACCCCAAATTTATTCCTTTGTTGTTTTATTTTATTTACCAATAGTTTAAAAAACCAAGCCAAAATTTTAAAACTAAAAAAAGTATATTCTAATTTGTTTTTGAAAATTGGATAAGAATTCAACAATTGTACTTAAAGAAAGTTACAAATAATTGTAAGAAATGGAGAGAAATAAGTTTGATTTTCAAAAACCAATAATAAAAAACGAAATAGTTATCAAACGGAGGATTCATAGTTCAGTATTGAGTAAGATCTCAGTGATTATGAAAAGCAAAGCTATGTCCATGTATGTCAACATGTTACCGTTTTACTCTAGAAATTTAAGTTTTGTTTCAATTTGATCCCTAAATTTCAAGATTTACAATCTTAACACATCGATTTTTCACTACTGACTCACTTCAGCCTTGGCGTTAACGTTTATAATTCTTTTTAATTAACTAATAGACATTAACATAAAAGTTGTAGGTGAGTATTTAGTGAAAAATCGATGTTAAAAGTGTAGATCTTGAAATATAGAAATTAAATCGAAACAAAACTCAAATTTCAAGAGTAAAATTGTAACATATTGAAATATATAAATAAATTGGAATCAAACTTAAAATTTAAGGATCGAAAATATAACATTAAAATAAGTTTTTTCATAATAAGTTATGATCTTTTTCTTCTTTTAAAAAATTTAAATAATTTTTTGAAGGATATTTGAAACAGGCAAAATAGACCAGGTATTTTAACACATTTCTTATGTTTCCACCAAGATCTTTTTAGAGCCTAAGAAAAGTTATATGATGGGATAGTTACAATGTCATAACTCCTAATAATTGTTTCACATAGGTTCTAAGGGTAGTTTTTAAATTATTTCAAAATATAGCTCTGATATAAGGTACAATGTTATGACTCATAATAATTGTTTTTCCTTTTTAACTCGTTAGGTCATTTTAGTTCTTAATTTTCGAGTTAAGTTTTAATTTAGTCATTGAGTATCAAAATGCTAAAATTTTATCCTTAACATTTGAGTTTTGCTTTAGTTTAATCCTTATGTTTCAAGATTTATACTCTTAATCTCGATTTTTTACTAAATACTTACTTTATGTTTTTAGAATTAATCTATGTTAATAGATTAAATAGCATTAAAGGAATTATAATTAATTAAGTTCCACATTTTTTTTCACGTAAAATTTCACTTCATAATTATTTGCAATTAATCGATAGAAATTAACAAAATAGTATTTAATGAAAAATTGAGATTAAAAATATAAAATTTTGAAATTCAGGGATCAAATTGAAACAAAATTTGAATCTCGAGGGTAAAATCGTAACATTTTGAAACGTATGGACTATATTGAAACAAAACTCAAAACTTCATACATTGAAACAAAACTCAAAACTTAAATACTAAATGTGTAACCATTAAAACATAGAGATCAAATAAAAATTAGAGTCAAAACCTAATGACCAAAAAAATAATATTCCTTTATTTCACGTAGGTTCTAAATTATTTCAAAACATAGTTCTCAAAGATCGTCACTTCGACGCAAACTTTATCGATAAATAAATTAAAAGAAAAGGATTATATAATTTACAAACAACCAAATGTTATGTTATGAATGAAAATTTTGAAATTGTGTCGTTATTAGACTTTTATTGATTAAGACTTTGATGTATTTTTGTTAATACAAAACTTGGGTATTTATGAACTACAAAATTAGAGACTAATGTGCCAATTTCATAAAATATAACTATTTAAAATACATAGGGACAGAAAGGGAAATGAATTATTGGTTGTTTCTAAAGATATCCATCACTCTCAACTTCTAATGACTAACATTAAATAATCTTAATAAGATTTTATGGCCCTTTCTCATGAAGCAATGAGCTATATAATTTTGCATCAAATTAAAGCTGGTTTTATCATAGATAGCATCAATTAAAAAACCAAACACATTTTGTCACTATTTTTTCATATCAACACATGTCTTATTGGCTACAGTCCAGTTCAATAGTTTAATCCTAATTTGTCATGTGATATATTCTATTTTAATAGTTTGTTAGTTTTTTTTTTCTAAAAAACATTGTATAATTAGGACGATTGCAAAAACATTGCCATATAGTTTATGATGTACCAAAGTAGTACTATACATTTGTATATATCATTTGATTTTAGTTATTTTATTTCTTTAAATAAAATTTATGAATACTATTCCACCTATGAATTTCTTTTAATTATTATTATTGTTCATTTTTTTCAATGCTAAGTCAATTTTTGAAAACTTAAAAAAAAAAAAAAAAAATCTAAAAACTTGTTTTTTTGTTTTAAGATTTCGACCGAAAATTCAAACATTTATTTTGAAAGTGTGAAAAGCGTGGTAAGAGAATTTAGAGAGAAAAAAAATATTGGTTTGAAAAACATAAAATTAAAAATAAAATTATTATCGAACCATGACTTAAACTTTTCAAATACTTATTTTATATTAGTTAGTTCTTGTCTGAAAAACATGCTAGGTTAATAATAAAAATTGATATTGTTTTTTATAATATGTGGAGTGGGGATCAAATCATTTCATACCTCAAAGCTGTTAATACAAATTCATGTGAATTAAGCTAAGTTCAAGTTGGTTGTACAAAATATTATCATTATTATTGCAAAATCCATAGACCAAATAATAGAACATTGAAAATATAAAAGTTGTAATGTGGTTTTAAAAAAGGAATTTCTTTAAAAATAAAAAATTATACTTCATACCAAAAAGTTTCAGAAATACTAAACACTTTAAGAACTTTTTGTTATAAAGTGTAAATATTTTTTAAAATTTTATATTTATAAGAATTTTTCTTTCAAAAACCTAATGTATTTCATATTATTTGATTTGAGTTTAGTTTTAATTTGATCTATATAATTAGCGTACGAGCATGATCATTTGTGATAGAAAAAAATTGTTGCCAATACTATATTAAACAAGTGAAATACTTTCTGAATGGTCGATATTTCAATTTACATTAGATAACTACATCTAACTTTATGAGCAAGTTAATAAAAATAGGGACATTAAAGATCCGTTGGATAACATTTCAGTTTTTTATATTTTGTTTATGCTTCTCACTTTTGAAAAAAATGACTTGTTTCCTAATCGTTTCCGTTTTTTGTTTCTAAAATTTGAAGAATGTTTTAAAAAAATGAGACCATAAAAAATAGTTTTTCCAAATTGTTTTCATTTTAATTAGATCCGTTCCTGGTTATAATCAAAATTGTGGTTGGCTGAGTTATGCCCGAGGCATATCTTGAGCTTATGATTCTGTTTGAATCGCACGGATAGCTTTTTATTTTATTTTGTTTTTCTTTTTTATATTTCCTTCTTCTCTATATCATCTTTTCTTTTATATTTATTTATTTTGTATTTATATGTTAATTTAATTTTCTAGTAGTTAGATTTATATATTATTTTTATTTACAAATTTGAAATTTTTATGTATATTTGACTCTTTTTAAATTTTAAATTTTGTAATATGCATATTTATATATTACTTTAATTTTTAATTTTTTTTTTTTTTTTTGAAATAGTCAGTACATATGAAACAAGTTAGAAGTTATATATATAAATTTTATTTACTAAGATATGATTCAAGGTTCACTTTAATATTTTTACAACCACGACATGTATGTAATAATATAATTAAGTTATATTTAAATTGACATCATTTAAAACAAATGATTTGAGTGAGAAATAATATTGCAAATCAAAATTTAGTAACATATGAATGATAGAAACAATTGTACTATTATCATTGATTTTACATCAGGACTTATTGTATTTGATAACGTAAACATTTAATAATTATATTTTATTTTAATGCATGCTATATATTTTATATATAATCAAATTATATTGAAACTATAAAATACGAGAAACGATAAAGAAAAAATGATTATTAAAGAAAGTTATATTTCTGTTTCTTTTTTAAAAAAATAATAAACATAAATAATTACCAAACATATTCATGTTTCTACTTTTTAAAATATAGAAAATAAAAAATAAGAAATAGGAAACAAGAATATTACCAAATAGACCTTAAATGTGAGATTTAATCAAATCCTGAAGTTCAAATTCAAGATTTTCAGAGTGAAATGGACTAATTTGAAAATCTAAATACTACCAGGACCAAAACGGTAATTTAACTTTTTTTTTTCGAGGGTAATTGAAAAAATGTAGTAAAAATTTTCACTACATGAGAATCTAAGCATGGAGTCGTTGTCACGCTTGTGAGAACCAATCACAAAGTGGAGGAGAAGGCCACTTTAAGAGATTCAAATTCGGTTGATCTGGACCGTCCAATCCGGCGAAGAAAGTTGGGACCGTCGTATTTGATTTGCTGGCAATCATTTTGATCGTTTACCGTGATCATCGATCCGCACCGTTTTACCTTTTTCTCTACACGATTCAGATCCACCTTCTCAGTGTCACTGTCACTGCCCACTCCTTCCCTTGCTTTTAAGTATCTTATTTATTTTTATTAAAATTACAAATTTGGTCTCTAAAATAAAAAATAATAATAATACTATTACCTTTACCAAATGATTTATAATTAAAATTTAGCTATTTTATTTAATAACATAATGGACTTTTATGAGGTTTTATTAAACCATTAAAGGTGTGTTTGATATGTGATAAAAGTATAGAGTTGAGTTGAGTTAGTAATTATTATCTGAAGAGTTAAATTATCTAGGGAGTTAAATTGTCTGTGTTTGTTTGCAGAGTTAAGTTAGTAATTATTGTCTGTGTTTGTTTGCAGAGTTAAGTTGGTAATTATTGTCTGTGTTTGTTGTGCATAGTTGAGTTGAAGGATATGATGCAATTTTTTTTGTGAATGAGATTAGTTCTATTTTTTTGCTGTTTATTTTTTTATTTCATTCTTTTATTTTTTAGTTTTATGCTTTGCTATTGTTGATTATTTTTCAAATATACACGTATTTTCTCAAACCATTTATGACATAAACTGAACAATCTCAATTCTTTTTCTTAATTTGTAGAACATCATATATTATTTTTGATATATTCTTTTCAAAGACTGTAATAATTCTAATTATCTTTAATCGATAAAACATACCAATAAAATATATTTCATATTGCTGCTCAATTAATTGGTATATTGTATATTGTATGTATATATATTGAAGGTAATTATCCCAATTACTAATTCGTATATTGTATGTATATATATTGAATCTTGCTAACCTAACTTTATTATTTCTGATGGTTTATTTTTATATAATATGGATAGTATATTTGGGGATCCAGACGGCAAATATGAGGGAAAAGAGAAAGAAATGAAAATATATTGATTTCTAGGGCTAGTTTTGAGGGATAAAAAAGGGAAGTTTTAAGTGGATTAAAAATGAGTTTTAATAACCCATAGGTTTGATGATAAAAAAAGAGAAAGAAATGAAAATATATTGATTTTTAGGGTTAGTTTTGAGGGGATAAAAATGTGGAGTTTTGAGTGGATAAGAAAGGGTTTTAATAACCCATAGGTTTTCTTTATGGGCTTAACAAACATGGGTAATAAATATCCACCCAACCCAATAACTCATCCTCATTTATCAAACAACTCCTAAGTGAAATTCCAACTTTTAAAATTGTACAGGTTAAATTCTAATTTTCTTTCCATCATAAGAACCAAATTTATAATATAATATTTTTTATAAATTAAATTTTTTATGTTGCCGACATGAGTATAGTTTAAGAGTCAATATATTACTTAAGTTAACAAGTACTTCTAGTCTCTCAAGTATATTTTGGAATAGCAATTTATTCTCTAGATTTTTTTTAAAATTGCACGGAGGGTCTCTTTATAGAGTCAAGATGAAAATTAACCCAAACTTTAAAAACCAATGAATTTTGACCCTCTACTAATGTTAGCACCATGTGAAATTACACTTTAACCCCAATGTAATTCTTCTTTTTTCTTTCATGCGTTATTTTTCTTCTATTTTTCGGCTAATCCTGCATCTTCCTCATATTCTTTTTTTCCCCTACATTTTTCTGCGTTTTTCTTCCATTTTTTCCTTCGTTTCTTCCATTTTTTTCATGCGTTTTTTTGTGTGTGTGTTTTTCCCCTTCTGCCCACTTCCCTCTACCTAAGGAGCGAGATCAAGAATCAAGAGGAACAATAAAAAATCGAGCAAGAATAATTGAAGGAAGGTGTTGATGCGGGAAAAAGTCGAAGAAACGAGATAAAAGAGCGAGAATCGAGAAGTGAGGAACGAGATCAAGTTCGTTTTCAGTCCATTCGTGGGTTGAATTGGTAATTTCATAGCACTGACGTCAGCAAGAGGCCAAACTTCATTCCATTTCAAACTGTGGACTAAATTTTACTTGTACCCTTAAAAAATGGTCATCCATACAAAAAATACGACATTTCTAAGCATGACAATTTAATATTTATATTTTTAAATTTGTAACAATATAATAATTGAACGGTATGTAATACTTTACTTTTTGTTATTTTCATATTATTAACGTTTTAGTTCATACAATCTTTTTTTCCCCCTCAAAATAGTTTTTATTATGTAACAACTTGGTATTTATATTTCCGATAAATATATTTGATCCATAATCAACTTCCCAATCACATACACACTAATTCATCTTAAACTTAACAATATTTTTAATGATAAAAGTTAAATTATTAGGAAAAAAAAATGACCGAGATCAAACCATTACAATTAAAAGTGTATAACATATATTTGTAACATTAGAATTTCAAACTACTTCTTATTTAAAAGATAAGAAGGTCGAGTCAATTATCGAACCAAGATCTCAAAATCAACCACCAAAATTAACTCTCTTTTTTTTTAAGTCTAAAATGAACTAAAATTAATATATATCATTATTTGTCTCTCTATATATATCATCCCTTTCTTCATAAATTCTCACAAGGACCCATCTGGCCATTTGGTATCATATCACGAATGCATGAACAACATCAAAATTAATAAGACTACTTAAAATTGACAACATTATTCACGATATCAATATATCGTTTTCTTTTTAATCAACATCATTGTTATAATACAATGGATCTTGTCAATTTATTATATCTAGTCGTCAATACGAGAATAACTCAATTGGAGTAAGTTTATATTATTGATCTCGGAATCAGAAGTTCGATTCCTCCATCCACATACAGACAAAAAAAAATGATTACATCTAGCTTGCTCGTATGGTGTTTCAACCGTTGAAATTCATTAAAATATTTGATGGTTTCAATTAGATAATGAAAATTAACATGCTTTTATGTATATGACAATCGTTGAATTATATAATTTACTATTGATTTTAAGTATTAATTTACTATGATTTTATTAATTATTAACTAATCTAACCGTTGATTAATATGATTATAGCAATGAGTGATTAATGTTTATTATGTCGTGTGTTTTTTGTTATATGATATTTTATCTAAATTATCTCAAATGTGCAACTTTAGTTTCTTTTATTATTATTTATCCATAAAGCTCAAGTAACATAAAGTATAAAGACATTGTTAACTAAAAATATTTGCCCTAAAAAAATGAATAAATAACCAAATATTCAATTTACATGTCACAATTAAAGGGATTTTTTTAACAAAAAAAGTTATGTATTTTAGTTATATGTGATATTATTTCAATATAGATTAGAATAGTTTTGCAACTTTTCCTTCATCATTAGTTGTTTTTATTGACTACATGAAGGTTTGTCTATTCCTCCCAAATGAACCATGCAAAAGATCTTTAATTTTATGATAACTCGAGTAAAAATTAGGGTTATTTTCAAATATAACAAAATGAATCTAAATATTTATATGATACAGTAAAATTTAACTGTTTATCTGTGATAGACAATGATAAACTACTATCTGTGTCTATTTGTGTTACTAGATACATATAGTAGTCTACCGCAGATTGAATGTGATATTTTGTTATATTTGTAAATATTTTTCAACAATTTTGTCATTTAAAATAATTTTTCTAAATTTTAATTGGTTAATAAAAGATATGTTCAATGAGTAAAATATTCAAATTCTCTATTAATAATAAAAGAATATAATTAGTGTGTATGTGTTACTCGTTACTGCACGATACATATCTAAGATATTTTATCTCGATTATATGCTACATTACAACTTTATCGATTTTATTGGCTAACTGTGAGTTTTATTTAGGAAAAATTATAACAATAAATAAATCTTCTGTTCCTCATGATCGTGACTGTTCACACGAGGTTTCCGGAGAAACGTGTTTCGTGGAGTTGAACTTGAGTTGGTGTTGATGTTGGAGTTGATTTGATGCAATGTGATTCGATCTCTAATATTTGATCATTTGATTCTCTCTCAGTTGGGTGAATATGCTTGACTTGGAAAAGGAAAGCACCGAACGTTCTTGAAGTAGAAGTCTTAGAAGCTTGGAGTAGAAGTCTTGGAAAAGTATTTGTGTCTTTAAAGGTCTTTTCCCTTATAGAAGTGCAGCTTCAGGAGTCTTGGAAACTTGGAGTAGAAGTCTTGGAAAAGTATTTGTGTCTTCAAAGGTCTTCTACCTTATAGAAGTGCAGCTTCAGGAGTCTTGGAAGCTTGAAGTAGAAGTCTTTGAAGAGTATTTGTGTTTTCAAAGGTTTTCTGCCTTATAGGAGTGTAGCTTTAGAAGTCTTGAAAGCTTAAAATAGAAGTCTTGGAAGAGTATTTGTATCTTCAAAGATCTTCTGCCTTATAGGAGTGCAGCTTCGGGAGTCTTGGAAGCTTGAAGTAGAAGTCTTGGAAGAGTATTTGTATCTTCAAAGGTCTTCTGCCTTATAGGAGTGCAGCTTCAGGATTATTGGGAGTCCTCTGCTTGTTAGTGAATTCTCTCTGGGTCTTTTGAGTGTAGAAAATGTTGCCTTTACAAATGAAGAGAACTTCTCTATTTATAGAGTTCTCAGGTGGGCTTCGTGGGCTTGGTTGGTCCATAGGCCTGATCCTTGGGCCCAATTAGTTGGTTTTGGACCTGATCTGGAATTTGGGTCCAATTCAACTTGTAGTTTGGACAAGCCCAAATAGTAATATCAAATTGGATCAATTTAATCTCATCTGATTCATCCGCGTGACGCCATTGAAACTTACCTTCAATTCAATTCGGGACATGTGTTAACTTCTAATTGGACCCAAAGTCAATGATTTAGAAATTCGTCGTTAATTTAGCAAACGACGTAGTGACTTGTGATTGGTCCAAAATTTATCATTCAACAAATGTCCCTTTTTGAGATTTATGCACGTATATGGGTGGATGAATCTCGAAAAAAAAAAATGTAATCTGAGATCAAAGTATGATTTTTTTGACTATTTTAATTTGATGCATCATCATGATCAAAATATGAGAATTTAGCTCAAATTTTTTATTTGAAATCTTTTTCGTTTGATACACTTTCGCTAAGTAAACTTTAATTTGAACTAAAGTAGAATTTATGTTCCACTTTAATTGCAAATTTAATTTAATTTGAATTCGGAATAAAATTTGGGGTGAAATTGAATCTTGATCAATTTTTAATTGAGATAAAAATTTGGGATATGCTCAATTTTACTTGGAAATGAGTATAGAAACTAAGGTTGATTTAAATTTGAGATAAAATTTGGAATATAGCCAAATTTTGACTCGATATTTTATTCATAACTCAATATCAAGGTTAACCATTTGAATATTGATAAAATTTGGGATATGACCAAATTTTAATTGGGACGGATTTGACATTTATCTCACCCGATTTGGCTGGCTTGAATTTAGAATAAAAATTTGGATTAGAAGCGTTAGACTGAGATTTGGAATAACGGTTGATTTTAATTCCAATTTGAATGGAATATGAATTTGAACTTAAATGGAAGAGATTTTGGAGAGCCAACGTATTGGAAGGCAGCCTTACTAACGAGATCGGGCCATTACCAGTGATACCAAGCCATTATCAGTGAGATCAGGCCATTACCAGCGATACCAAGCCATTACTAGCGAGATCAGGCCATTACCAGCGATACCAAACCATTACCAACGAGATCATGGGAGAGAGCGAGATTAGCGAGAGCATTTCGAGCGAGATTGTGGGAGAGAGCAACACCAGCGAGAGCGAGATTTTGGAGAGAGCGACACTGGACAGAGCGAGATCAACGAGTGGATTTCGAGCGAGATTAAAAAAGATTGAATATGGTCCGAAAGATGATGAGATCAAGTATCAATACTGTTCTTTCTTATTCTATGCACTCTTTTTGAGCATTGTTAATAGCATGCAACGGTATATGGGTGGATAATCTCGAAAAAAAAAAATGTAATCTGAGATCAAAGTATGATTTTTTTTGACTATATTTAATTTGAGTGCATCATCATGTCAAATGATGAAAATTATTAAGCTATTCAAATTTTTTATATTTGAAATCTTTTTCGTTTGAATACACTTTCGCTAAAGTAAACTTTAATTTGAACTAAAGTAGAATTTATATGTTCCACTTTAATTGCAAATTTAATTTAATTTTGAATTCGGAATAAAACCTTAGTTATGTCTACTATTTTTCACACCAGATATCAGACCAGGTAGTACGAGGGGTGAAATTGAAGGAGTCGTGTGAGAATACCATGCAATAGCTTTTTTGATTAGTATAATAAAAAACCTATTAATTATGCTACAAAAAATGAAATAAAATTATGGGAATTACAGATGTGGGCGGGCAATTCGCGTGCAATTTTAAAGCGATTCTTATCGGAAAAAAAAATGAGGTAGAGAAGAACGAAACCAAAATGGTATATGGATTTCAATCATAATTTGAGATTATGAAAATTCAAAATGTGTGGATATTAGTAGAGCAGTCCACAATTTTGACATCGAATATTAGTGTTGTATATATCTATTCAATTATACGAGTCATATCATTACAGGTAACCCACAACCAATTTGAATAGCTGACTATGGGTGAACGATTAAAAAACTCTGTGGTGAGTGTATATATATAGATCGTCGGCCATATCGAGATTCCCTGATAGTATTAATTATTTATTTTTGGGGGTTGATGGAAACCTTTTAAAACTGGGCCTCGGAGCCAATCATGCGAAGCAGTTTTGCCCCAGATGATTTGCTCGACATTTCCTAAATACAGATAGAAGGATTAATTGAACTCACACTCATACACTATGCGAAGCGAAGAATATATAATTTTCGCATCTAGGAACCAAGTACCCGATTATGGCTGGCTTTGTATACAGACTTTAGAATAAGAAAATGGTATTGGATATACTCTCTAGTGAACGTTAGAACTGAGATTGGACAGATAAGCGGTTGAATTTTAAATTTGCCAATTTGGGAAAATCGACAATATGAATTTTGAAACCATTAAAAAGAGAATAATGGAAAAGAAAGATTTTGGAAGAAGCCGAATGTACTAGGAAGAGGCAAGCACCAGAGTCATGCAAAGGGCTTATGTGAACTAAAACCGAGATCGGGCCCATGTACCGCCAATCGGACACAAAGTAGATACCTGAGAGCAAGCGAGATATGATGTGAGGAGTGAGATTGATCGGAGCCCAATACAACAAATGATCGACATAATGACCTTAGCTCGCACTCCACTCACCACCATGGTAACTAGGCCTAATAACAGATACGAGGCCATAGAACTTAATCCTCTCAAGAAGGCAAGCAGTAGAGTTAAGCCGCGGTGACTCCATAAGAGCTCCACACATGTATTAGCCGATCACACGAGATCTAAGAGAGCAGAGATTAGCGAGAGCATTTCGAGCGAGATGTGTGGGAGAGAGCAACACCAGCGAGAGACGAGATTTTGGAGAGAGCGACACTGGACAGCGAGCGAAAGTCAACGAGTGGATTTCGAGCGAGATTCTTCTTTTTATTATTAATTATTATTATTATTATTTTATTATTATATATAATATATATATATATATATATAATAATAATTATATATATAATATAATATAATATATATATATATATATTATCTCAGGCAGCCATCTGCTCTGTGGCTAGCGAAACCAGCCTTAGCGAGATTTCTTTCTCCATACTGTTGGCTTACGCCAGATTCTCTCAAGTTTTAAGCTCAAAACTCCTCGCTGATAAATTTAGGGATTCAAAACTCACCGTGGCCCCTAATTCCGGCAGCCTCCAATTTGAGCATGATCTTTTTTGTTGACTCTTAAACTAATTTCTGCAAGAAATTGGATGTTTACAACAAAATAAACATTATTCAATTCGAGTAACCCGTGATTTTATAAGATTTCAACTGATTAGTAGAAAAATCCCATAAACTTAGCTATATAAATACTGGCAGGACGCATGCTCTTCTTCATCTTGTAATGTGATCTCCCTTCGTTCTTACGTCCTTTGCAGTTTGAATTGTGATTCTCTTTCGATCTTATGTTTATTTACATTCCTTTGTCAATCGGACTCGAATTGACAAATCAGCCTTGAATTGCAGTAGGAGGCTGTAAGTGAGGAGAAAGGGAGAAAGAAGGAAAGATGGGAATTAGGGCTTCCCTTCCTTTTTTTGTTTCATATATATTTTTTCTTTTTCTTTTTCTTTTTTTGTTTTTTGATTTTTTTTTTTTTTTTTGCTCTTTATTTATTTATTTTTTTACTACATTGCCCCCTTACTATTTTTTTTTTGTAGGAGTTACGGTGCAACAAAAGGAAGTACAACAAAACAAGTTTTTTTTAATCTCATCGACCCGTCTTTGGTGCGCTCGTGTATCCTGATCATCATGGGAGGGGCCCCGAAAGACTTACAATTCTCCCATTCGATCATCCTATGTGGATCCCAAAAAGGTCTACTTTGTAGCAACGTCTCACATCCTGATCGTCATGGGAAGGGGCCCCCAAAGAGTCTTACTAATCTTTCCTCCCATTCGATCAACCCTAGGAGAGGATCTCGGAAAGGTCTAACCTTGTAGCGTTGCTCGTATCGTCTGATCGTCATGGGAGGGGCCTCGTAGAGTGTAACAACTCTCCATTCGATCACCCTAGGGAGATCTCGGGAGGTCTACTTGTAGCGCCACTCGTATGATCTGATGCATGGAGGGGCCCTGCAAAGGCTTAATCTTCCCATCGATCACTTAGGGGGATCCTCGAAAGGTTGCCTTGTTATGTTACTCCTTGATCAAAATTTGAAGATAAGAGAATTGCCATTGAGTATTTGAAGATGAGGCAGATATGCCATCAAACTTGAAGATGAGAAGAATGTGCCATCAAGATTTTGAACGGAGTCAGGTTGGTTAGAGTCGATCTCACGTACAAGGTGAAGCCAGACGACCGGAGTTGTCTCTTGCAATATGGAGGTGGAGCCGGATGGACTAGAGTCGTCCTTGCATATGAGGTAGAGCTAGATAAACCAAACTTGATCTCGCATATGACGTGGAACCACACCCACATTTTTGGAGAGGAAGCGAAGCTACACAAATTTTGGAGAAAGAGGTCAAGTTGTACCAATATTTTGGGAGAGAAACGAAACCGCACCACGACTTTTGTAGATGAAACGAAGTCGCGTCATCAGTTGTGAAGATTAAAACGAACACCACGCCACGGTCATTAGTTTGGAGATGAAACGAAGCCACGCCACGACTTGGAGATGAAGCAAAGCCGCGTCATTAGTTTGGAGATGAAACGAGCCACGCACGACTTGGAGATGAAGCGAAGCCGCATCATTAGTTTGAAGATGAAACGAAGCCACGCCACGACTTGGAGATGAAGCGAAGCCGTGTCATTATTTTGGAGATGAATGAAATCACGCCAGCAGACTTGA
>NC_052353.1:52418106-52595362 GCF_009727055.1 Benincasa hispida | reverse complement strand
CTTACTTTTTTTTTTTATTATATTATTTTTTTTATTATATATATATATATATATATATATTTTAGATGAAGTGAAGTCACGTCATGATTTTGTAGACCGAGTCATTGAAGATGGAGCCGAGCTATGCACACTGACCTTGAACTTGAAGATGGAACGGAGTTGTGCACATCGACCTTTAACTTGAAGATGGAAGTGGGACCATGCATGCCAATCTTGAACTTAAAGATGGAGAGGCATTAACGAAGCCTTTGAACTTAAAGATGGAGGAGCATCGATGAATCCTTTGAACTTAAATATGGAGAAGCATCGATGAGACCTTCGCACTTGAGTTTGACAAAGCATCGTCAAATTTTTCGCATTTGAGTTTGATGAAGCATGAAGCTTTGGTAGTAGGCTTGACTTTGTGATTTTGAGCATGAAGATGAAGCATCAATGGAGCCTCTAAACTTGAAGATGGAGGAGCATATAAGTTTACTTTTAAAGAGGAAGCGAAGCGCATTCCACGTGTGTGCCTTTTATTTACTGTGTTGGCTCCTTACAGAGATGAACATCTCCAACCCATTGTGTTGCCCTCAATAGGGATGAACATCTTCAATCTGAAGTGTCATTCTTTGACGGGGATGATTAACATCAATCTTGTAGTATTAAACTTAGGTGGTTGTGGTACCTCTTCTGATGGACTAAACTTAAATTTCTTTAAGTTTCCTTCGTACCTTTAAAGAAAGAGATCGAATCATGACATAGTTCAAGTTTTTTTTTGTTGTTGTTTTTTTTTTATTTTTTATTTTAACTAAACTAAACTTGAAGTTTCTTTCAAGCTGCCTACATACCCTTCTTAATGATAGAGATCAAATCATAATGTAGTTCGAAGAGAATTTTTTTTTTCTTTTTTTGCGCAACTGAACTTAAATTACTTTAAGTTGCCTACGTACCCTTTATAATGAAAGGGATCAAGTCGTAACGTAGTTCATACAAAGGTTTTTTTTTTTTTTTATGCGTAAAACTTTTTGAGAAACTTGCCATTGATTGGGCCAATCCTTAGCCCGTCCTTATCGATTAACTTGTACACGCCGTTCGTGTAGACCTCCTTGACGATGTAGGGTCCAACCCATTTAGGTGTGAACTTATTCCCCATATGTCTCGTTGTGATAATGGGTCTCCTTACGGCGAGCTCTTGATCACCTATTTGAAAGGACCGAGGCTTTACATATTTATCGAAAGCCTTAGACATTCGTGTCTGGTAACATTCCAGCGCTTGCTGAGCTTCTAACCATTTTTCATCCAATGCTTCCAACTCTTGAAGCCGCAATTTGGCGTTGCCTTCCGTAGTTAGCCCTTTTTGCACTACCATTCTCAGCGATGGAATTTCACTTTCCAAATGAAGGACAACTTCTACCCCATAAACGAGAGAGTATGGGGTGACTCCTGTAGGGGTACAATGAGTGGTGCGATAAGCCCACAACGCTTCACCGATCTTCTCCTGTCAATCTCTCTTCGACTTGGAGACTATTTTCTTCAGCAGATTACACAATGTCTTGTTAAATTCCTTAGCCAACCCATTTGCGATGGCGTTATATATGGATGACTTGTACTGCTTGAATTTGAATTTTTCACACAACCTGTCCATCAAACTATTGGAGAATTGTCTTCCTACGATCCAATGGGGAATACCTTACCGATAAATGATATGAGTGCGGATAAAATTCACCACGTTTTCTTTCTTAACTTCCTTTAGCGCGACAGCCTCAGCCAATTTTGAGAAGTAGTTAGTGACTGCGAGGATGTAGGAGTGCCCTACAGTCGACTTAGGTGTTATAGGGTCGACCAGATCGAGCCTCCATGCTTCAAAAGGCCACAAGGCTATAGTCGGATGTAGAGGCTCGGGTGGTTGGTGAATGAAATTCGCATCATATTGACAGGCTTCACATTTCTTCGCATAATCCATTGAGTCCTGGATCATTCCCGACCAATAATAACCCATTCTTTTCAACTGTAATTGTAGCTTTGGTCCTGCTTTATGCACGCCGCATACGCCCGAGTGTACCTCCTCCAGAGCCTTCGCTGACTCTTCTTTACTGAGGCACCGAAGGAAAAGTCCCTCAAGGGATCGATGGTATAAGAACCCTTTGTAGTAAATGAAATGCGCAACCCTCTTACGAACATCGATTTTACGGTAGGAGTCATCCGGGAGCCTTCCGTGCTCAAGGTAATCTATGATCGGTTGCCGCTAGTCTTCCTCGTCAGTTAGGTAGACTGATAGCGCATTCGTTTCCCCATATACAATCCCAATTGGAGGTACAACCCATCTCCGCCAAAGCGATATATTAAGGGGAACATTATCCAGGTCCGTTAAAGCTGTGGCTAGGTTTCCCAAGGCATCTACTTTCTTGTTCTCCGTCCTCGGGACATGTTCCAATGCCACGCTTTCGAACTTCTCCATCAACTGGCGAGCATAGGTGAAGTAGGGTTTCAAGTCGTCATGCTTCACCTCGTACTGGCATAAGAGTTAATTGATTATCAATTTTGAGTCACCGAAGATTTCTATACAAGCTACTCCAATTTCTAAGGCCATTTGGAGGCCAATAATCAAAGCTTGGTATTCGGCGACGTTGTTTGAACATGACTTGGCAAGTGCGAAGCTATAAGGCAATATGTGCTTTTCTGGCGAAATGAGGACGATACCTGCCCCCGCGCCATTTTTTCGTGTCACACCATCAAAGAACATGACCACGGTCCTGAGGTCTCTGTGAAGAGAACTTTGTCATCAGGCAAGTCTTCACTTAACTCCCAATCCGATGGAACTGGGTGATCTGCCAGGAAATCGGCCAATGCCTGCCCTTTAACCGCCCTTTATGGTATATAAACAATGTCGTACTGTTGAAGCATGATTGCCCATTTGGCTAAACGTCCCGATAGGACCGGCCTAGACAGGACGTACTTGATGGGGTCGGCCTTCGCGATTAAGTGGACTGTGAAGGCCTGCATGTAGTGCCTCAACTTATCTATGGCGAAGAATAGTGCAAGGCATGTCTTCTCTATGGGGGAATAATTGATCTCGGCTCCATTCAGGGTTCTACTCAAATAATAGAGAGCGTGTTCTTTTCTCTTTTGTCTTTCTTGTGCCAACAGTGCCCCCAGTGACCTCTTTTGTGCTGTAATGTATAGTATTAATGGCTTGCCTGCTACTGGGGCTCTCTAGATAGGAGGGCTGATCAGATATCTCTTTATGTATCGAAAGCACTCTAATAGGCCTCGTCCCATTCAAATTTCTCTCCCTTTCTCATCAGTCTTTGAAAGGGTTGACACCGCCTTGCTAGGTTAGAAACAAATCTCCGGATGTAGGCCAGACATCCTTGCAGACTTCTCAGCTCAGGTAAATTTCTTGGTCTTGGCATCTTTTGGATGGTATCAATCTTAGATTGGTCTATCTCTATCCCTCGCTGTCTCACAACGAAATGCAGAAACTTTCCCAAAGTTACGCCAAAAGCGCATTTGAGGGGGTTCATCCTTAACTGGTACTTTCACAGGCGATCGAACACGGTCCTTAGATCCTTCAAATGGTCCTGACGCCGCTTGGTTTTGACCACAAGGTCATCCACATAACACCCCACATTTTTATGTAACATATCGTTAAACACTTTCTGCGTGGCGTGTTGATAAGTGGCATCGGCATTCTTCAATCCGAAGGGCATTACCTTGTAACAGTATATCCTTTTTAGGGTTCGAAATGTCGTCATTTCTTCGTCTTCGAGGGCCATCCATGTTTGGTTATATCCAGAAGATCCATCCATGAAGGATAGGGCCTCATGTCCTATTGTCGCATCGACCATGATTTTTATGATGGGCAATGGGAAATCATCTTTAGGACAGCCGGTGTTTAGGTCGCGAAAGTCTACACAAACATGAAGCTGTCCATTCTTCTTTCTAACCGGAACAATGTTGGCTATCCACGTTGGATATTTAACTTCATGAATGAACCCGGCCTCAATCAGTTTATTGACCTCAACCTCAATCTAGGGGATAAGTTCTGGTCGAAAGCGTCGTTGAGCCTGCTTAACGAGTCGACACTTCTGTTTGATCGCGAGATGGTGGATTGCTACTTTTGGATCTAGTCCCGACATCTCTTTGTATGACTAGGCGAAAACATCCCTGTATTCGGTGAGTAAACTCATGTATTCGTTCTCCTCCTCTTCCGAGAAAGACGCGTTGATAAAAGTCGAACGCGACTCTTCTACTGTGCCCAGATTCACTTCTTTTAACTCGTCCACCGTGGATTGACCACCGTCCTCTAGTCCTTGCGAAACGTCCTCCACTTCCTCCTCGGTCATACCTTCTTTGGGTCCTTCGGTGATGGTGATGTGTGGCACAAAGTGTCGACTTCCTCCCGCTCTAGATTTTCGTTCTGAAGGTTGGTGAAAACGATGTCGCGTCTCTTTACTTTGAGCGTGCCCTCGCTTGTGTTTAAGGTAACGAAGGTCTTTCTCTTCATGCATGAGGGGATGGTACTATGGATTTCCCCATCACTTTTTGCCTCTTCTGATGGTTTCTGATCTGATAATGCTTCAGCGTTTTTAAGGTCGATTCATCGCCGGATTGATGCTCGAGGTATTGGCCCCTTCTTTCCTGTAGTTGTTTCGAGGGTGTTAGTGCAGACTCTTCCTTTTCCCTGTGTCTTGCTAGGGACATATTGATCGAGGGTACATTCAGTCCTTTCGTGCTCCAAGCGATCGAAAATGGGAGTGTGGGGTTTTCTTTCACTCTGCTTTGGAACTACACCTAGTCTTTCAAGAGCTGACGGTCGTACCACCACTGGCGTTTGACTGATGATCTCCTCATTTTCTTCATTTGGCAGAGTTAACCTTCNCTGGCGTTTGACTGATGATCTCCTCATTTTCTTCATTTGGCAGAGTTAACCTTCAAAAGACTGAGCGTCGAGTATCTCTTGGGATAGTATGTGGGCTTCCCCTTTCTGCTTCTGTTATGTTTAATCTTTCGAATACCAGGGCTCGTGCGGCAGGTGGTCTGATATAGTCGAAGGCTGAGGCTCTTTTATCTTTGCCCTCATTTTCTCCTGTATCATCAACTTCTTCCGCAGTGATATGATTTCTGTTGGCCATTTTCCCCTTCGCTTTTCTGATTATGTGGACTGGCTCTAACGGCTCTTATCCGAGACCCGCCCTTAACATGGGTATAGCGTGTCTCTCTTACAAGAGCTTCTTTTTGGTTGGCGAGAGTCGAGGTTGCTCGTAAGTCAGTGTGAGTTGTGAAATCGTAGCCCGCCTTCGCCAACAGTTTGTATGCTTTGGGATCAAATTCGTCTTCCGTTCGCTTCTCGGGCAGCTTTGATCCCGTCTCTTCTGCCTCTGGCTTGTAGACTTCCTACCTCGTTATCGGGGTGAAGGGTGTAACGAAACTCTCCTTTAGAATTTCTATGTCGCCGACCTGTAAACCCTTTGAGCATTTTGCAAAAGACGACTCACCCTTGTTTCGTCTCGATAAAGGGACATAGCGCAAAATCGGAGGTTTTGAGGCTTTCCCGCCCCCCACTACAAGGGTTTCTCTTACACCAAGGGACATTCTGTCCTCTTTTGAGCTGAAGGCTCCCACCTTGCCCGCGTCTACTTGCGAATTCGATCGGGATCCATCCATTTTATTCGTCGGCAAATTCCCAACTGGCATAGCCTCACCGGAATTCTCGCTCTTTAAGTAAAACTTTGCATCTGCAAAGTGAAACTCGACTTTAGAAAACGGATTAGAATCTGCTTTGACCTTCTTAATCCTGTCTTGGTAAAACATGAAACACTGATGCAGTGTCGATGTAATCACACCATTCCCATGAATCCAGGGGCGTCCCAATAGCAGTTTGTAGATGGTCTTTGAGTCTATCACATGAAACAGTGCGTAAGCCTTTAGATCGCCAATGAGGAGCTCCAAGCGTATCATGCCTATCGCCCTTTGGATGCCTTGATTGAAACTCTGAATTACTAATTGGCTGTTTGATAGTTTGTCCATGAGTATGCCCAATTGTTTCATAATCGTCTTAGGCATTATATTGACGGCAGATCCGTTGTCAATGACGATTCGACCCATTCTCTGTTCTCGAATGTATCCAGAGACGTTCAGAGTCTATTATGCAATTTGGATCCCAACAGTAGATCTTCGTTTGAGAAGCCTATGGATGTGCAACACGAGGCATAAGCATGTGCTATGGGGTCGGTGCACCAGAGGCATTGGATTCTACCAGTGCTTCAATCAGAGTCGTTTTAGCCTCTCGCGGAAGTGAAAACAGGTCGTCTCTGTTGGATAGTGACGAACCCTTTGGTTCTCCCGTCAACCTTAATGGGCCTGGAATAGTATCTTCCTCCTCCCTGATATTGATAGCACAACATGCGGAAATCTCTGGTATATCCTCTGAACCCCAATTGCAGAAGTTCTTCGGGAAGAAATCTGCCAAGGTTATCTGTCGTCTGGGACGAGAAACATCCTCGTCTTCCCGTTGACAGCCTTGGGCCTATGAGCCTTTTTTCTACCCTTCCTTTTTTGTGTCTTGCTCTCTCTCTTGTAGCTTCTATGAGAGTGTATCTCTTTTTGGGTAGAGTTCAGTCTTCCCTTCTTACGGCGTGCCACAAGAATCCAGCCTTCGTTATCGTCATCATCAGTGCGCTCTCTTCTGTTTTAAGGATCTGTAGCTTGGACCTCCTACTGAAACCGCATTACCATAGGTTCGAAGGTCCCAAACTGGACCAAGCTCTCCCTTTCTTCATAAGATATGGTTGATGCCTGTCTCTTATACACATCTAGATGTGTATAAGAGACAGAAACCGCATTACCATAAGTTCGAAGGTCCTAAACTGAACCAAGCTCTCCCTTTCTTCATAAGATATGGTGTGGCACCACGCTCGGAGTTACTGTTACTGCAGTGTGATTCGTTTGGACCACCTCGTCTAGATCCAGTTCTATTTTCCTTTCACGGGCCAATTTGAGGATTAATTCTTTCAATACGAAACATTTTTCGACCGGGTGACTGATGACCCTATGATACTTGCAATAATTGGGGTCATCCACCTTGCCGGCCTGTTCCGGTCGCCTACATTTTGGCAGTTGGATAAGGTGGTTCTCAGTAATTGTTCAAGCATGTCCGCTACGTCAGAGTCAGAGAATGGATAAACCTTCGCCTGTCTTTCTTTCAGGGTTGGGCGACGTATTTCGCCTTCTTGTCTTTCTTCTCTATCTTCTTTTCTTTCCCTTTCGAGGAGAACTTCAATAGGGTTGTGTTAATGACCATTGATTCCTTCGTGACACCTTTCACAGTTTTCTCAGCGCCCTTCACAATTTTCTCGGTGCCCTTGACCTCCTTCTCATCTTTCCTCGATTCATGGTTCAAAAAGTCCCTCGTCCTCTGTTGGCGATACATAGCTCCATGTCGTGAGCGCAGGTCGCTAATTCTTCAAAGATACGGGGTTTAATCCGTTGTAGGATATAGAGGAGTTCCCAATGCATACCTTGCGTGCACATTTCCACAGCATACAACTCCATGAGTCGATCTATGCAATCCATACTCAAAGCTCTCCATCGATTGATGTAGTCGACGACTAGTTCCCCTTTCCGTTGTTTGGAGTTTGTCAGCTCCATCATGCTGACAGGGCGTCTGGTGCTGTAGAAGCGATTCAAGAATTCTCTTTCAAGTTGTTCCCAGCTGTCTCACCTCAGGCTCTAAGTCTGTGTACCAGTCAAAAGCGTTTCCTTTTAGGTTTCTTACGAACTGTTTGACCAGTAGATCTCCTCTCGTTCTCGCATTTTTGCATGTTTCTATGAAGTGGGCGATGTGTTGCTTTGGGTTGCCCTTTCCGTCGAATTGTTGGAACTTTGGGGGCTGATATCCAGTAGGCATTCTCAGGTTATCGATCCTCTAAGTGTATGGCTTGGAATACATGAAGGAGGTTTGGGCCGGCCCTCCATTTTGAGCTCTTATGGAGATCATGATCATGTCTTGTAGGTTTTGGACCGACAAAGGGGCCACCGAGGCTGACTGTTGCGATTGGCTTTCTAATAGCACGGTCTTCCCTTTGTCGATTGCTTTCATCGTGGGTGCTAAGCTTGATTCAGCAGCCTCGAGAGACTGCATTTGTTCCTTCAGAGCAGCGATCTCATGGTCTCGCTCCTCGACGGCTTTCATCAGGAAGTTAATCTTCCTTTCCATTTCAGCCATGGTCGCTTCCGCCATCATGAAAGAAATCACATCTGACGGTGAATCTCTTTCCGATCTGTCGGGCGCAAAAGTAGAGTTGTCGAACAAGGGGTTTTCCTTGATGATAACCCCACTTTGTGGGGATTCCATTATTTGTTTGAAGATGTCGTGGGCGATGAGGGAGCTCTGCTCTTACTCCTGCGTGATTTCTTTTGAGCGGCCGTGGGTGACCAGTCCCTTGTATGAGCCATTTGTTGAGGAAGCTTTGGATGCCATCTTCTTAGGAGATTTAGGTGCCACCTTCTTATGCACCTTTTGGCTGATTTGAATGCTGAGAAATAGATGAGAGGTAGAGAAGTCCCACTTGGCGTGTCAATTTGTTCACAAGGTTTCTGGAGAATTGTATTTCGTGGAGTTGAACTTTAGTTGGTGTTGATGTTGGAGTTGATTTGATGCGATGTGGTTCGATCTCTAATATTTGATCCTCTGTTTATCTCTCAGTTGGGTGAATATGCTTTACTTGGAGAAGGAAAGCACCGAACATTCTTGAAGTAGAAGTCTTGGAAAAATATTTGCATCTTCAAAGGTCTTCTGCCTTATAGAAGTGCAGCTTCGGGAGTCTTGAAGCTTGAAGTAGAAATCTTGGAAGAGTATTTGTGTCTTCAAAGGTCTTCTGCCATATAGAAGTGCAGCTTCAGGAGTCTTGGAAGCTTGAAGTAGAAGTCTTGGAAGAGTATTTGTATCTTCAAAGGTCTTCTGTCTTATAGGAGTGCAGCTTCAGAAGTCTTGGAAGCTTGGAGTAAAAGTCTTGAAAAAGTATTTGTGTCTTCAAAGGTCTTCTGCCTTAGAGAGGTGCAGCTTCAAGAGTCTTGGAAGCTTGAAGTAGAAGTCTTGGAAGAGTATTTGTGGTCTTACAAAAAAGTCTTCTGCATATAGAAGTGCAGCTTAGGAAGTCTTGGAAGCTTGAAGTAAGAAGTCTTGGAAGAGTGTTTTGTATCTTCAAAGGTCTTCTGCTTATAGGAGTGCAGCTTCAGGAGTCTTGGAAGCTTGGAAGTAAAGTCTTGAAAGTATTTGTAGTCTTCAAGGTCTTCTGTCCTTAGAGAGGTGCAGCTTCAAGATTTGGAAGCTTTGAAGTAAGAAGTCTTGGAAGAGTATTTGTATCTTCAAAGGTCTTCTGCCTTATAGGAGTGCAGCTTCAGGAGTCTTGGAAGCTTGAAGTAGAAGTCTTGGAAGAGTATTTTGTATCTTCAAAGGTCTTCTGCCTTATAGGAGTGCAACTTCAGGAGTTTTGGAAGCTTGAAGTAGAAGTCTTGGAAGAGTATTTGAAATTTTATTCTAAATTCAAGCCAGCCAAATCGAGTGAGATAAATGTCAAATCCGCCTCAAATTAAAATTTGGTCATATCCCAAATTTTATCAATATTCGAATTGTTAACCTTGATATTGAGTTATGGATAAAATGCCAAGTCAAAATTTGGCTATATTCCAAATTTTATCTCAAATTTAAATCAACTTAGTTTCTATACTAATTTCTAAGTAAAATTGAGCATATCCCAAATTTTCATTTCAATCCAAAATTGATCAAGATTCAATTTTACCCCAAATTCTATTCCGAATTCGAATTAAATTAAATTTACAATTAAAGTGGAACATAAATTCTACTTTAGTTCAAATTAAGGTTTACTTAGCAAAAGTGTATCAAACGAACAAGATTTTTAATCAAATGTTTGAGCTAAATTCTCATATTTTGATTATGATGATGCATCGAATTAAAAGAGTAAAAAAAATCATACTTTGATCTCAAATTACATTTTTTTTTTAGTTTCATTCACCCATATACGTGCATAAATCTCGAAAAGGGGCATTTGTTGAATGAGAAATTTTTGACCAATCACAAGTCACCACGTTGTTTGCTAAATTAACGATGAATTTCTAAATCATTGACTTTGGGTCCAATTAGAAGTTGACACATATCCCGAATTGAATTGAAGACAAGTTTCGATGACGTCACGCGGATGAATCAGATGAGATTAAATCGATCCAATTTGATATTACTATTCGGGCTTAAAGTCCAAACTACCAAAAAAAAAAAAGTTGAATTGAACCTAAATTTCATATCAGGCCTAAAACCAACTAATTGGGCCCAAGGGTCAGACCCATGGACCAACCAAGCCCACAAGGTTCACTTGAGAACTCTATAAATAGAGAAGTTCTCTTCATTTGTAAAAGTAACATTTTCTACACTCAGAAGACCTAGAGAGAATTCACTAACAAGCAGAGGACTCCCAATACTCCTGAAGCTGCACTCTTATAAGGAAAAAGATCTTTGAAGACACAAATACTCTTCCAAGACTTCTACTTCAAGCTTCCAAAACTCCTGAAGTTGCACTTCTATAAGGCAGAAGACCTTTAAAGATATAAATACTCTTTCAAGACTTCTACTTCGAGCTTCCAAGATTCCTGAAGCTGCACTTCTATAAGGCAGAAGACCTTTGAAGACAAAAATACTTTTCCAAGAATTCTACTCTAAGCTTCCAAGAATCCCGAAGTCGCACTCCTATAAGGCAGAAAACCTTTGAAGATACAAATACTCTTCCAAGACTTCTACTTCAAGCTTCCAAGACTTCCGAAGCTGCACTTCTATAAGGCAGAAGAACTTTGAAGACACAAATACTTTTCCAAGACTTCTACTCCAAGCTTCCAAGAATCCTGAAGCTGCATTCCTATAAGGCAGAAGACCTTTGAAGATCCAAATACTATTCCAAGACTTCTACTTCAAGCTTCCAAGACTCCTGAAGCTGCACTCCTATAAGACAGAAGACCTTTAAAGTCACAAATACTTTTCCAAGACTTCTACTTCAAGCTTCCAAGACTCCTGAAGTTACACTTCTATAAGGCAGAAGACCTTTGAAGACACAAATACTTTTCCAAGACTTCTACTCCAAGCTTCCAAGACTTCTACTTCAAGAACGTTCGGTGTTTTCCTTCTCCAAGTCAAGCATATTCACCCAACTGAGAGAGAATCAGAGGATCAAATATTAGAGATCGAACCACATCGCATCAAATCAACTCCAACATCAACACCAACTCAAGTTCAACTCTACGAAACACGTTTCTCCGGAAACCTCATGTGAACAGTGACAAACCATTATAAACATAACTCGTCTAACAAAAATTAACATCCTCTTAATGAATAGAAGAGTCGTTCCAATCTTTACATCATGCACTCATTGAACTGAAACAAAGCCTACATGTAGCATTCAAAAATATAACAGCTACAGGAATAGATGATCGAACCTTTAACAGAAGGTCGTGTTAGAGGTGGATTATTATATTGAAATCTGAAGTAGTTTTCTAAGATTGGAATAAGATGCATTATAATCTAAAAATATTTTAAAAAAATATATGAAAATGTTTAAACATACCTCGTTGGTGGTTCAAATCCCCACCTCCAATTATTGTACTAAAAAAAACTTTCAAAGTAACAAATCTTTTTTTGGTACTATATATTCAAAAGTGATACTAATCATTACCACATATTTGGAAGATTTTTGCTGAGTTTTAAGGACATTTTTTATAATCCATCTTGTTACTTCGGAACTAAATTTTAAATTTATCCATTTTAATTTTTGAAAAAATATTTATTAATATATAAAAACAAATTTTTTATCATTTAAATTTTCTTCATACCTTTAGTTGGGCCGCAAACCATGGTTTGATTTCCAAGCTTACATGCTGGAAAAACAAAACCCTGGATCCTATGCTTCAAATCTGTATAACTTGGTGGTTGATTAACTCAAATTGAAAAAAGATCAATAAAGAAAATGGAATTTAATCGGTAGGTTTGATCTTGGTAGAGTAAAGAAGGAAGGTTAATTAATTAATCTCCAAATTCCAATATTGTTTGTAAGAGCTTTTTAGAGAGAGAGAAAGCGGCAAACGACATTTATGGATAGATATATAAACAGAGAGAGTGTGGCGAAGGATGTTGTGGCGCTATTCGGTGATCAGATTGTGGCGAGGCTGCTATAGTCAACGATGGGATGTGATGGATGAGGCGGAGCGATGACCGATGGTAGATTATGTGGACAGTAAAGAGAGGTGTGGAAGAGTCTGATGTGTATATATGAGCGCATGATTGACAAGTTTATCAACTATATGAATGAAATGCAACGTTATCAAATATATTAGTCAAGCGTATACCAGTAGTGTATCGGTAGTGTTTCAAGGATATCGAAGATATATCAATAGAGTGTCAAGAGTATCATATCGGTAGTGTTTCGGTAGTGTTTCAAGAATATAACAATAGAGTATTAAGAGTATCATATCAGTAGTGTTTCAAGCATATTGAAGATGTATCAATAGAGTATCAAAGATATACATAGTTTGTCGAATGTATATCAGTAGTGAGGAGATAACGGACATCTTACATACTTAAATGTGGGTTGGCTTCCTTTATTGCCATTTTAGCTAACCTGATATATTTGGGCTACGGGCCTAATTTTTATAAATTGTTTTTTCTTCCTGCAATCATCCTTTTTTTTTTCTTTCCCGAAAGTGCTTGTAGAGAAAGTGTGTTATTGGGCTTTTACACGGGCCTGAAATCTTGTCTCTGTTGAAATAAATGGGCCTAAAAATGGGCCCCTACATGAGCTTTATAGGATAATTTACCGATGAAATAAGCGATTAACCTGAATTGTCTTCAGAAAATTTTCATCTATATTTTATGCCATTTTTCCTCTATTAAGGGATGGTTGGACTCTGCGCGCTCATTAGGAATGACCATTCAAATCGTAAAAATCGAATCAAACCAAATTGAAAACTCAGTAAAATCGAAAAATACAGTTCGATCTGGTTTAAAAATTTTAAAATCGAATTAATTCGGTCAAGTTCGGTTTCAATTTCAAAAACTAAATCTAAAACTGAACCAGACCGAACTGTTTTTTAATAAAAAAAAAATATATAACATAGATTTTTTTAAATACCAAAATTGAATCGAACCGTATATAGGCGGTCCGGTTTGAACCAATAAATTAGTTCGGCTCGGTTCACATATTATAAAATTTGGTTCGGTTCAATTTGACCACAAAACCGAACTGTTTCCACCCCTAGTTCTCACCCGGCGTTTGAGCGCGTGTTAAAATAATAGGGAGGAACGATTATTTTAACCTCATTTTGTAATAGTAAAATTATTTACAACTCAATGGTTAAAACAACCAACTATCTCTTTTTGATATTCTCAATAACTTCACCCATCGACAACCAACTCTAACAACCACATCTAGTGATCATTTCAGCAACTAACCCTATGAAGACCACCTTCGACATCCAATTTCGACATTGGACATCTCCTGCGACTATCTCTAAAGATTACCTCCGGTTGGCAACTTCATGATCACCTATGTGACTAACTCTGATGGCTAACTTCAACAACTACCACCTCTAACTCTCAATTTATGTGATGATCAGCTCCAAAGACTCCCTTCAATGTTCAACTCTTATGATCACTTCTACAACCCAATTCATAGTATTTCATAATCTCTATTTATATTAATTTAACAATAATAGAAACAAATTGGATATAGCAAATCAAACAAACTTATGTATAATAACATTTTGTTGCAGTTTAGTTCTGAAAAAACAAAACAAGTAAAATTAAATAAATCCTCAAACATGCCAGTGTATGAATTGTAGGAAACAATAGATAAAAAAACATACATGGAGATTATTATTTTTAAGATTTTTATGTAGAAGAAAATGAATTACGATACAAACAAAAATTATAATAGAAATAGCATATTTTAACGATTAAGTAACTAACCGAAAGTTTTAAGGACAAAAGTTATAAATTTACAAATTTTGAAAATAATTTTAACAATTGTATAAGTTTGAGTGTCCTAATTTTTTTTTTATCACAAATATATGTTTTAATCCCTTGACTTATACAAAAATTAAGAAACAAATCCGGTTAATTTATATGGTTAACATAATATGACATTTAAGGTACTATTAATTGTATAATGATAATAATTTTTTGGATGGCATGAAATTGGTGTCAAATTGGTGAAAAATAGGAGAAGAGGAAAGTGGAGAATATTCAAAGTTGGCCAGATTTGTTATTTCTTATTTTCCACTTTTAGGAGAAAATTATGACTTTTAGGATCTACTTGTTTCACAGATATTGTTATGAAATTTCAGAAGAACATTTAATACTTGTGTTTGTTTCACGTAATGTCACTTAAAAAAACTTCATGATATTATTATCCTCACATGACTTTTTTTTTTATATACTTTGTATATTAGTGGGATTTTTATACTTGGGAGATAGATAGAGCATGATTAATTAATAAATTAATATCAATTGATTATTACTATTAAAATCAATTAATCGTGAAATATAAATACATCACTTTGACTTAATAAATGTCAACTAATACATTTGCCACTAATATTTTATATGATCTTAACTATTTAATATAAAATTTTATTATTAATTATTAATATTTTAATTAATTAACGTTTTTAATTTAAAATATTCGTTTAAAGATATTTTAATGGATTAAATAATTAATTAATAAAACAAAATATTAAATAGTTAAACTTAATCATACCTACATTACTTGTTCTCTTACATTTGATCAAATAATTATTTAATTTTGATTTATATATACAAAATTGGTAAATCAAACATATTCTTTCAATATTAATTATCCTGCATATCCAAACACATCAATTAAGTATCCCAAACATTAAAATTTCAGACATTTAATATCTATTCCCATAAAATAATATCTGTGATCCAAACGATCCTAAGTATTTTATAAATTTTTTTTTTTTTTTTGGGCATAACATTTGTAGGAACGCAATAAAAGTTAAAACCTCCCAACTTAAAAAATCGAAGTGCATGTCAATTACAACGAGCCAAGTTTATTTTCTATGAAGCACAGATATTTCATGTGGGGTAAATAATCAGTATCAGACACGTATCGGATTCTGATACTTCCAAATATTTCTCAGATATGTATCTGACACGCAATTTGACGTATCTATACTTCTCATATACGTATCTGACACACGATTTGACGTATCTATTTCTATGCATAATTTTTTTTTTAAAAAAAGACAAGTAACTCATCTAATCTTTTCCAGTCTAAAATTATGCAACCTATTTCCCTACTCGAGTCCAAAACTAAAAGAAAAAAAAAATAATAACGAATCAAACACTATACTATAATCATCTAATCTTCATTTTCACATTTAAATCCCCACAAAGTCCACCAAAATATAAATCATTTGGATATCTTCAATATAAGTTATTCGTTTATCTTCATATTTCTCCCTCTAATTTTCTTTTTCTTCTTTGTAATATAAGTCACTTTATTAACTATTGTACTTCAACATCTTGGATGTTGCTTTTTTTGTATTGTATTTTAGTGTTTGTATTCTATTTTATGTTATTATTATTAACTTGTATGTTAAATTTAGCTATATCCTATATTTTTTTTAAAGAAAAAAAATGTATCTTCAACATATCAGTATTATCGTTTTTTTAGAAATATATATATTAAAAAATATATAAAAAAATGGCTCATCCTTAAATGTATCCGTATCTTAGTTTTTTAGAAATTGACGAATCGTCATATTCGATCATATCCGTATCTATGTCTTTGCTTCGTAGTTTATTCCGATGTGATTGTCTCTTATTGTACAAAACATGTGTGTATCCGCTAAATTGGAGTTTGTTTGGTCCTTTGACAAAATTAATATTAATGACAAACATTAATCCATATTCTCCTCGTATATTTATAGTGTCTTAAAAAGTCCAATCCATTGTTATGTTTTATTAAATATATAACACATTAAGAACACTAATACAAACAGACTTTGAGAATCTATCCAATCATGTGCGACCATTTTCGGAAATAATAATAATACATAATTATCAAAAGTAACACCAAAATTATTATATTTTCAAAATGTTCGAGTAACATGAATTTGACTAACTTGGTAAAATAAAATAAATATAAGTTTTTTTAAACAATTAGAAGGAGGATTTCAACCACACGTATGTTGTTCGTTAGCACGCATTTATATCAGTCGAGCTAAACTCATTTTGTCAAGGGAATATAAGTTATTGTTCAAACTAAATATCCAAACAAAAAATAACAAAAGTGTCGATGTCAACACAATTGTCGTACAAGTACAATTACTCTTTGTAGCTCAACTATTTCAACGTATTACTTATTTTTAAAAAAGTTATGATATGTTTGGTAGAGAATTTGGATTTTGTTTTATGTTTTTAGATTCACGTTTCAATCCAAGAGTCATAAGTAATCCTTGGAAATCGAAATAGTAATAGTATATGTGTTTGACAGACAATTTAAGTTTTATCTATGAAAACGGTTTTTTTGAATTCGGTGATCCGAACAGTATAAATTCCGAAAACAACATTTTAATGTTTTCATTGAATCTAGATTTTGAATTTTGAATTTTAAATTTTAAAATGCATAATTATATTAGATTGAGAAATAAAACATTTAGAAATATAATATGTTACGTTATAAACTCAATTAATTTTTTTTAAACGATATAATATGTATTATGTAAGGTACTATAAATTATACAATAATGCAAAAATAATAATTATATAAATATTTTTAATATAATTATATTAATAATAGTTTATTGTCAACTAAATATTATTCGTATTACAATTGGTTTATGATTTATAAATATATAAAATCGCATTTTTAAACAATTGTGTAAATTATAAGCCAATTTATAAATATGCTGCTAAACACATGTTTGAAAACATGAAATATAAATACGTTTTCATTTTTTTTTTTTTCAAATGGGCCTCAACTATTCAAATCCTCTCACCACGTATGATAAACCGACACGACCGACCTAAACCGGCCGAAATAGGGTCGACTGGTCGAAAATCTAAACAATTCGGTCGGGGTCGGTTTCAAAATTACCCGCCGAATTAGCTTTCAGGCGAGCACACAAGAGGTCAGGTCTCGACCCGACCCGACCGAAATTTTTAAAAAAATAAAAAATAAATAAATAATTGAATAATAAGCTTCGATTTTCCTTCTTCCGTCCGCACGCCGCAAATTGTTAGGGTTTTGTTCTTCAGCTTTCAGCTTCGTTCCGTCTTCCGCCGTTCCTCTTCCTTGCTAATAATCCTTCACTTGCAAATTATGGATGGTCCGATTTTCAGAGGCAGTCGCCCATTTCGCAGTTCGCAGTCGCACCGTACACTGCTGCTTGTCTTATTCGTAGCCATTCTCAGTCACACCGGCGGGTCGTGTCGTTCCTTCCTTCCTTTTACACCGTCTTCGTGCAGAGACCTTCCTTTCGTAGCTCGTCTTTGTGCCGTTCCTTCCTTCCTTTCGATTCTCAGTCGCACCGGTAGCCGTTCCTTTCGATTTTCAGCTGTTCTTTGTATTTTGTAATGTATTCTAAATGGAAATTAGTTTGAAAACAATGGAAATTATGGATTGGCTTTGATTTATGGATGTATGGTTAGTGATTGACTTAACAATCTTACTGAGTTTATGTAAAGTTGAAATCCTTTGAGTTTTTGTAAATTGTGTGATACTGACGAGTGACGACGTCTGTCATGTTGTGGTTCAGCTACATGGATTCAATGGATATGGAGTTTGATGAAACTGCAATTGATGCTTCAAAAAATGAACGAGATGCAGAAGAAACGGATGCCAATACAAATATCATTGATGTTGGTTCAGCAAATGAGACATCATATGTTCCAAATCCACCAAAAAGAAGGAAGGCGGTGAAAAAAATCCATGGTTTGGGATCATTTTGAGAGGCTAAAAGGTGATCCTAAAGACACGTGCTCAATGTAAGTACTGGAGTTATCTATGCATGTCATTCCAAATGTAATGGTACTAGGGCTATGAAGAATCATTTGGAAAATTGTAAAAAATACCCTTTACCAGAAAAAGAGAGATCCAACCCAAATGACATTTTCTTTTAAAACTAAAGTCAAAGACAATGTTGGGGATAATACGTCACAACTTGTATGTGAGTCATATAGTTTAGAGAGTTATCGGAAAGCGTTGGTTGAAATGGTAATTGTTGACGAATTGCCATTCAAGTTTGTGGAGGGTAAAGGATTTAAGAAATTTGTCGATAGATTAACATGTGCAAGTCAACCTAGATTTGTTGTTCCGTCTCGGTTTACTGTGGTTAGAGATGTGCTTAAGTTGTATGTTAATGAGAAAAATCGTTTGAAAGACATGTTTGTGAATAGAAAGTATAGAATTTCTCTCACTATGGATTGTTGAACATCGGGACAAAATATAAATTACATGGTCCTAATTGCCCATTTCATAGATTATGATTGGAGATTACATAAAAGAATACTTAGTTTTTATCTAATTGAGAATCATAAAGGGGATACTATTGGTAAAGCCATCGAAAAGAATTTGAAGGATTGAGGCATTGAAAGGGTAATGACTTTAACTATTAATAATGCAAGCTCGAATGATACTGCCATTACTTATCTTTTGAAAAGCTTTGATAAGGGATTATTGTTTGGTGGAGAATTTCTACATGTTCGTTGTTGTGTTCATATATTAAATCTCATAGTATGTGATGCTTTTAAGGAACATAATGATTGCATTGAAAGGATTTGATATACTGTACGGTTTATAAGATCTTCTTCTACACGTTTTTTAAATTTAAAAAGTGCATTGAAATTGAAAAAATTTCTTGTAAAAGTTATGTGTGTCTTGATGTTCCCACTAGATGGAACTCTACATATTTGATGCTTGAGGCAGCTGTAAAGTTTGAAAAGGCTTTTGATAGATTATAAGATGAAACTGCTTCTTATAGACACGATTTGTCACCAAATAAGGAAGATTGGAAAAATGCTAAGAAGTTGACTAGGTTTTTAAAGGTCTTTTATGATATGACATTGAAAATTTCAGGGTCTTTGTATACCACTTCGAATATGGTTTTTCATCGGATTACAGTGGTTCAGAATTGTATACGTTTGAATGCTGGTAGTGCAAATGCAATGCTAGTTGGAATGGCCAATAGCATGAAGGCCAGATATGAGAAGTATTGGGAGAACAATGAAAAAAATAATTTATTGTTGTATGTTGCTATTGTGCTAGATCCTCGAAAAAAAACCAAGGTTTGTATCTTTTTGCCTTAAAAATTTTTTTGGGCTAGAGGTTGCCAAATCTATGGGAAATGTAGTGAAACAATGTTGTAGACGTCTCTTTCATGAGTATAGTATTACTCATACTCAAAGTGGGAGTGGTAGTACTACTACTAATACACCAATTGTCCTAGCCTTGGAGACCATGATTGATTGTGATCCAACTGAAAAGGTGGGTGAAGACTTTATCTATGATACAATTGATCTTTATTTTGAAGGCGATGAGACTACGCCCTTCGAACAGGGGTCAGAGATTGATATTTATTTGTTGGAAGCGAATGTTAAGAATGAAGGTGATTTTGACATACTTCAATGGTAGAAGAGGAACAGTCATCAGTTTGAGGTTCTTAATCGCATGACTAGAGACATTTTGGCAATTATCTACTGTAGCGTCTGAGTCGGCTTTTAGTACAGGAGGACGTGTTGTTGATTCATCACGTTGTTCATTGGCTCCAAAAATAGTGGAGGCTCTCATTTCTATTCAAAATTGGCTAAATTCTGGTCCAATAGATATTGAAGTTCAACATGACATGGAAGAAGCTTCATTATTTGAAGAAGGTATTTATTCATCATTTGTATTTTGTAATTGTAACTTGTTGAATGAAAATCTTAATGAGGTTGTCTTTCTCTTCTTAATCTTAATTATATAGGATTTAGAGTGGTTATGGACAATGAAAATGACATCCAAGACCTTCCAAATTTTGCAAAATTGTCCGTTAACGATTAAGCATTTATGATTTGATTTTATTATAATTTGGTTGTATTTGGCAATTGACTTTATGTTTTATTGTAAATGAGTTGTATTTGACAATTGACTTTATGTTTTATTGTAATTTCTAGTTTGATTGCATTGTATATGAGTGTGACTATGTGTCATGTGACATTTCTATTTGTAACGTACACTCTCGACTCTCATATTAGTTTTGTTTTCGATCATATATGTAATATGTATTAAAGGTTCTTTAAGTAATTAAGCGAAGCGAGCAGTAACACAATCCCAAACAATAGACAGGTTAATTATTAAATATTAAAGGTTGTCAAATCTAGGCTAGCTCTATTCCATAAGTACTAAAATAATAAAATGTGAAATAATATATTGAATTTTGACTCACAATCATAAATTAAAAGATAACTAAACATGATTGATAAGAAAGTTAATAAATAGTTGTTTTTTTATTATTAAAAATTGTTATTTATAACGATAATGATTTATAATTAAATATAACTTCTACCTAATAGCCAAAAAAAATTATAATGATTTATAATTTATAATTGCAATTTTTCTTAGAATTTTAATAAATAAATATAATATCTTTTAAAGGAAGAAAAAAAAGCAAAAAAAATATAACTATAAAACGAAAGAACCGACTGACCGACCGACTGGTTGTGTTTTCGTTCAGTTGCCAGGCGGGATTGGTTTGGATATATTCCAAACCGATTATGATCGGTTCGGGGTCGATTTGATCTGAAAGCCGACTCCGACCAACCGATGATCACCCATACGTATAATGATAAAAATAAAACTACTAAAAAACAATTTACAAAGTAATTAATTTATCAAAATACTCAACTCATGAATAAGGTAACTATCAATTTCGAAGTTGAAGGTTAGATTCTCTTTTTTGGATATAGTGTTTTTTAGTACAACTAGAATGAGAAAGGAGATTAAACCGTGCATGCCAAATTCATTTAGCAAGTCACCTTGATATTGACTCTCTTTTTTGATTCACTCTATTATGTTATAAGATAATAATAAAAAAAATAATTCGTGTAAATTTGGAAGGGATTGGAAATTTCGTCACTTTAACCAAACTTGGAATCTTTATGAAAAAAAAAAAGAAAGAAAGAAAGAAAGAAAAATATAATTGATCTGGCCTCGTTCTAGAAATTATCGGGAAAGGGAGATGGATAAATATAAAAAAATGGATTACAAGGGTATAATAAATTAATGCAATGAAATTCATATTCTATAACACGATGATATATATAATTTATGATTTAAACTTAAAGAAAAACAACTTATTTACGATTATAAAAGTAAAAAACAACATACAAAAGAGAAGAAAAAGACTAAACTTAGTAGTTTTCAAAAGTTCAAAATAAAAGAAATAAATGGTTATTAAATTAAGATCAAATAATCAATTAATTATTGTTCTATTTGGTAATCATTTTATTTTTTAAATATTACTTCTATCTTCAAATTTCTTCATATGTTATTTACTTTTTATTATTTGTTTAAAAAATCAAGTCAAATGTTGATAACTAAAAAAAGTAGCTTTCAAAAAGTTTTTTTTTTGAATTCGGTTAGAAATTCAACAATTGCACTTAAGAAATATGCAAATCACTGTAAAAAAAAAAAATTAGATAAAATAAACATAATTTTCAAAAACAAAAAATCAAGCGGTTACCAAATGATACCATTTTTTGATTTTCACTCAGAAACTAGTACATCGATGAATAAATCTCATTCTTTAATCAATATCTATACTGATTATCTATTATTTGATATATCACCAACGCCTAGACAATAGCCACTAGTGCAAGAGTTAATGATAATAATAAAAATACTGATGAAAGAGAAGCTTGATGAATATAGAACCGATACATCACTTCAAGTTGAAGATCCAATCTTTCACCTTATATTTGTTGAGCTTAATAAACCAACGGAAAAAAGTCTCGAGTTCAAGAAGGATACAAATCTAAGCTTCCAATAACTAAAGAATACTTTAACTAATTAAGCCATACAAGTGACAATTGTATTAACATCTTTTTAGTTCAACGATTACAAAGTGAGAGATCGAACTATTGACATTTGAAATGATAATTGATATTTTATCTAATAAGTTATGTTTAAGTCGACAACTTTGATATACAATTGCTATATTCACAACAATAATCTAATACAATTTGATAGATTATTGTTCATTTAATCCGAAATTTAAATTCATACAATAAATTCAACATAGTTCCAACGATAAAACACTTATTACCATCTCCCAACGTTGAAATTAAAAAAAAAAAAAGAAAAAGAAAAAGAAAAATGGTAGTTTTGTAAATAAGATCAACAAATTCGGATCCCTTCAGAAAACGGAGAAATTAAAAGCGTTTGATTATTATTATTATTATTATTTTATTTTTATTATTATCATTATTATTTTCTCATCGACAAAAAAAAAAAACCTCCCACATCTTCCCAACCTGCTCCTTCATCAGTGTCTATCCCAATTTCATTTCCATATTATTTTCCCTTTATTTTGTATGATTTTTCTCTGAATTTGTTGAGAGGGTCATTGTTCCGATCACTCGATTTCGTTCTTTTAGGGCTCTTTCGATTTGTGTTTAATCCATGTGTTTTTGATCTGTTTTTGATTTCTCATGTTCACGTTTCGTGATTCCGTTGCCTCGTTGCTTCGATCCAAGAGTTGCAGATTTTGAATTCAGCAATGGCATCGGTGCAGAACCCAGCGCCGAACGTGGATCTCTTCGATGCATACTTTCGACGTGCCGATTTGGACCGCGATGGTCGAATTAGTGGCGCTGAAGCGGTTGCCTTCTTTCAAGGCTCCGGATTGCCCAAACAGGTTCTTGCTCAGGTAACTTCATTACTCCTTCTCCTTTTGCTTTCTTTTTCTTCTGGGTTTGTGTCATTTTGCACTCTCCGTGGTGGGTTTTTGGTTGCTGTTTGTAGTTGACAATAATCGATGTTGCTTTGGTTGAGTATGACTGAGATTTGAATCAGGTCTGTAGGTTTTTCTTCTCTTAGAGGATGGAATTTGCAATTTTTGTACCAATTGGTTTTATTAGTTCGAGAATCTTTGAGAAATTCTACTCATGTATCTTGATTATTTGGCTTCAGCTCTTGTTCTATTTGTGACCCTTTTTGTTGATTTATCTGCAGATTTGGGCGCTTTCGGACCCTAGACAGATTGGTTTCCTTGGTCGGGCGGAGTTTTATAATGCCCTTAGGCTGGTCACTGTAGCACAGAGCAAGAGGGAATTAACTCCTGATATTGTGAAAGCAGCATTGTTTAGCCCAGCTGCAGCTAAAATACCAGCACCACAAATAAATTTCAATACCCAGCCTGCATCTCAGTTCAATTCTACTGCCGCAGCACCTACACCTCAGAGTGGCATTGTTGCTCAAACGCCCTCCCAAAGTTCTGGATTGGATTCACAGGTTCCTCGAAATGTCACTACGAATGTTCCGCCGGTTTCTTCTAGGGAGAGTCAATCTGTAAGGCCTCCGTCAGCAACTTCAAATTCTGCTCTCCGTTCAGCACAGGGATTTCCAGGAGTAGGCACTGTTTCTGGGCCACCTCCGACGAATTCAAGCATCTCAAATGATTGGGTTAGTGAACGTACCAGTGGAGTTCAGGGGACACCCTCACAACCTCCTAATAGAGGAGTCAGTCCTGCTGGAACACAGGTTGGATTTGGGCAATCAAGTGCAGGACTAACAGCTTCTCTACCCCCAAGGCCTCAATCTGCTCCTGGAGTAACGTTGGCTGCACCATCACCTGTGGAGAGTAAAGTGCAAGGTATTTCTGGAAATGGGACTGCTCCTGGATCTTATTTTGGAAGAGACGCCTTTGCTGCAACCCCCATTCCCTCAAAACAAGATGTCACTGCTGACAATAAGACTTCCCCATTAGCCGCTGTTCCTGTATCTACTGTTACACAACCAATAGTTAGAGCAAGTTCCCTTGATTCTTTGCAAAGTTCATTTATGAAACCACCTCTTGCGAATCAGGCCCAACGGAACCAGGCACTTGGGAAGCCCAATCAACAGGGCATATTGCAATCTGCTTCCTCTGGATTACCAACAGGATCTCAGAACTCTGTTTCTGGACAGTCTCAGCGCCCTTGGCCTAGAATGACACAGAATGATGTGCAAAAGTATACTAAAGTTTTTGTTGAGGTAGATAAAGATAGAGATGGAAAAATTACCGGTCTAGAAGCACGCAACTTGTTCTTGAGTTGGAGATTGCCAAGAGGTATAAATCCCCTTCAAACGAGTTTTTACTTTTCCTTTTATATTTTGCAGGATTGCTGCGTTCCTTTTCACTTCCTATTTATCATCATTCCCGATTTTTATTTTGATTTTGAGTCTGTTATGCAACAAGGTTAGACTGTTTAGTGACTTCTAAGCACGTTCCTTCATGAAGTTGAATGTAGGTATTAGTTGTGGATTACTTCGTGTGATATTCAATAATTATCTTTGAGTTGTCTGGTGGTGGAGAAATTATTCAAGAAAGTTGGAACAATCTAGCTGACAATTTTGTACCAAATCATCGTGGGTTGGCATTGGCCTAGTGGTCAACAAGGGTTATGGGTTTAATAGAGGACTTAGAAGGAATGCGGTCAATCGAGAAAAAAAAAAAAAAGGAATGGGGTCAATGCATGGTGGCCACTTACCTAGGATTTAATATCTTATGAGTTTCCTTGGCACCCAAATGCTTTAGGATTAGACAAGTTGTCCTGTGAGATTAGTCGAGGTGCACACAAGTTGACTCGAACACTCACGGATATCAAAAAGAAAAAAAAAAGCAAAATACAAATTTGTACTATTTGATGTAGGAGAAAGGAACCAATATTTATGGTTTAACCATGCATCCAAGGAGTTTAGAGGGTGACAGCCACGATATGGTGGCCACATTGAATACCAACGATGCTTGCCACTAAACTTCACTAGCATACACACCTATATAATCAGATATGACACTGAACATAAAAACCACTTTTGACTTTTTAGTTTATTGTTGAATACGCTGTTACTTCCCCTGGATGATAGTCATTTCTTCTTCTTTGGACAAGAAATAATTTTATTGATCAAGCGGAATGTTAAAAAAATTATAATTTCCAAACTTGATGTCAGTACTATGCCTAAACCTTTCTATTTCTAGTAAGTTGGAAAATATCAGAATTGTTTCGTTGATGGTCAGATTAGAATCTTTTATATTTCTCATTTGAATGGTTGTTTGTTTGATAAATGTATGCTAATTTATTTTCTTGGTTGATAATGATATTCTCACGAGTATATTATTGTTGACATCTGTCAGAGGTTTTAAAGCAAGTGTGGGACTTATCCGATCAAGATAATGATAGCATGCTTTCTGTCAGGGAGTTCTGTATTGCACTCTATTTATTGGAGCGGCATAGGGAAGGGCACATTCTTCCTGCTATGCTTCCTAGCAACATCATGTTTGATTTTTCCAGCAATGGTCATCCTGTGACTCCAGCTGCATCTAACTATAGCAATGCAGCTTGGAGACCCACAGCTGGTAATCTCTTTTGACGAGTCACTTCATGGCCTTTTGCAACTTGTTGGACTCCTCTAGGTGGGAAGAACTTTACCTCAATGCTAACCTTTTTCCTTTTATTGAAAAAGGTTACCAACAGCACCAAGGCGTTCCTGGGTCTGGTAATCTTCAGGGAGCTCGTACAGTTGGAGTACGTCCGCCTATACCTGCTACAGCCTCCTCAGTGGAGGGTGAGCCACAGACCAGTCAACCTAAATCAAAGGTGCCCGTGCTGGAGAAAAATCTTGTCAGTCAGCTTAGTACAGAGGAGCAGAACTCCCTCAACTCAAAGTTTCAAGAGGCAGCAGATGCTGAGAAAAAGGCACCTTATTTACTTCCTTCTAATGCCTTTTTGTTCTACCCTCTGATATAGACATAACATAGTAGTGATCTTGGCTATATTTCTTTCGAGATATCATGGAATTACAAATAGAACACCTTGATTTTATGTCTTCCAGAAAAATATTGCTTGCTTTTATGCATAGATGTTATTTTTTATTTATTGAAAATTGGTCTGTGGATTGGAAAAGTTGCAGCTGGTGGTTTTCTCTGTCATTTTCTATTCTTTTCTCGTGTAGATGGAAGTGTGAAGTCCCCTCATCTCATGGGGATTAACATTCTCGCATTGTTACAAACTAAGCTATCGTATCATTTGCTCTAATATTAAATAATTTATATTTTCCTACTATTTTGTGTTTTGTCTGTCACTCATGTTCCTGACACTTGTTTTATTCAATGAAGGTTGAAGAATTGGAGAAAGAAATTTTGGAGTCCAGACAGAAAATAGAGTATTACCGAACTAAAATGCAGGAACTTGTAAGTACTAAGAATTCTTTTATGCATCTTTTTATCTTTAAGCCATGAGCCATTCGTGGTTATACTTGTATATGGACTGCAATGGAGTGTGGTTCAAAAAGTTTTGTAAAGATGAGGGGTCAATTGTTGAGAAACGCATTCACACACAAGGAACTTAGCAGCTTTTTCCTCGTATTTATTTTCAAAGTTTTTGTTTCTTGACCGGCGGGCTCTTTTTGTCTAGAGTGTAGTTTGTGGGAGGTGGTTCTCTCTCCCCTGGTCAGACTCTTTTTTGTTTATTTATTATCATGTTTTATTTAAATATATCCTCTTTTGATGTTTCTTATAAAAACAAAACTTTCTATTTCTTATGAAAAATAATAAAATTCTAGAAGTGTAACCGAGCACCTATCATATGCTTGACTTGAGTGAAAGGTTCTTGTTTTTATAAGCACTAGCTTTTGTTTTTCTTTTGCTAAAGAAGGCTTTTGTAGTGTATGTGTCTGTTGAAAATTGATTTTGTTCATAATACATCAACATTTTTTTTTCTCTGTAGAAGATAGTTTAAGTATAATATTTTATTTTATTACCATTGAAGGCATTTTTAAGGTCACGAGTCACTGGTTTTGCATTTTGGTGATTGATTGGCCCATCTGTTTTAATTCGGCTTTCAATTCTTAATATGTTATACAGTTGTGTACGTGTTAGATGTATAGGACAGGTGTGTTACAGTTATAATGTTTGGTTACCCAGCTGCTTTTCCCTGATTCTATTTTTCTTCTCTCAACAAGGTTTTGTACAAGAGCAGATGTGACAATCGGCTGAATGAAATATCTGAAAGAGTGTCTTCAGATAAACGTGAGGTATCTATATTTGATGGAGAATAACGTGTAGTTCATAGTGTTAAATTTAAATAATTACAGTGAACTCAATGAAGGTTTTGATTATATCAGGTAGAGTCCCTTGCTAAGAAATATGAAGAGAAATACAAACAATCTGGTGATGTAGCCTCCAGATTAACCGTTGAAGAAGCTACATTCCGTGATATACAGGTGTTCATCACTGTTTTTCAATCAGACTGTGGGAATCAATTTCAACTATGCTATGCATTCAGAAACTAACTATTATTCGATGCCGGTTTTCTCTGGTGTAGGAAAAGAAGATGGAACTGTATCAGGCGATTGTAAAGATGGAACAAGATGGTGGTGCAGACGGTGTTCTTCAGGTAAATTTAGTTTTGGGCCAATGGAACCCTACAGGAATTCACCTATAAGGCCATTGACTCATTTCTATATTCCAAACATCAGGCTCGTGCTGATCGTATTCAGTCAGATATTGAAGAGTTAGTGAAATCTCTCAATGAACGCTGCAAGACTTATGGTTTATGGGCAAAACCAATAACTCTGAATGAACTTCCGTTTGGTAAGTCTTTTGTACTGCATTATTGAATTCTCTGCCAAATCTCATTTTTCTGGGTATTACTGTAGTTTCCTTCCCAGCAGTCAATATTTGTGTAGACATGAAATAAGATCATGAAAACTTGGTTATGAATGATTTACATTCGAATCAACATGATCATTTACCTTTCATTATCGGGAACTAGTCAGTCGTATTGCACATGCAAGTTCAATCACAACATTTTGGGAACATGTATTTCTTTTTAATCTTATTTGGTATCTTAACTATGAGAAATAAGTGAATGTAATTTTCTTATAGAATATTCAGTTTTGGGTAATGGGTACATTATAAAAAAAGTGGAATTTAGTCACGGAGATCATAGGTTTGCCTTTCCTTTCTTTATTAGATAGATACTCGACAGTTGACACTATCAGCAATTCTAATAAGGTATCTGACAATAAAAGATTAAGTTGCATATGTGCGTGGAAGAAAAATAGCCACGCACCTCTCAATTGTCATCATTCTTTTCTTTTCAACTAATGAATTGTGTTAGTGGTCATTGAAGTTGCATATTTAATTAATTTCATCCAATGGTAGTTTTATCCAACATTACCGTCGTTTATGTAAAGAAACCCTACTCATCATTCCCTTCATTGGCGTTCATTAGTCTTACTGTATGTTACTTCCACATCATCGTTCTTAATATTATAACTTTTAGTCAAAAAATGTTTCTGTCGAATTTGCATATCGTAGCTTGCATTATTGATTTTACGACTTCGGGACATAGATTAGGAGCACTTTATTTGCCGACTCTTTGCATCAAGATAGTCTACAAGAAATATTTTTCAATTAATTACCTGATTAGTCAAAGTTTAAAAGAACATCAATTCATAATTTAATATTTCAAGTAACTTTGGATGAGATCTTAAAATTTATATATTGGAAGGGATGTGGGATTTAGAGCTCAAAGGTCATGGGGTTGTAGCCATAGTTTTAATCTATTTGGCTAATTTCAAATAAATGATAGTCCTATTCTTGTTGTTCTGATTATATGAAATATAGCTCATATGATTATAAAGTATCATGCACCCCCCTCTTTCCCAATTTGATGGTTTTTGTCATCTTATAATATTTTTTGCACACAGATTATCCTTTTTTTTTTGGGAGGGGGTTATTATGAAGGGATTATCTCTCTCTCTCTTCCTCTGTTTCTTTTGCTCTCCTTGCGGATTTTTTTTCATCATTTTCCTCAATGTTTTCAAATAAAGGTTGGCAGCCTGGCATCCAAGTGGGAGCTGCTGATTGGGATGAAGATTGGGATAAATTTGAAGACGAAGGTATGCTTGAGGAGTTTGTATTAGGCATCGCGTTAGCTTATCTGTTGTGACTACCGTAGATGAATCGTTTATAATTTATTTTCAGGTTTCTCTGTTGTCAAGGAGCTCACTCTTGATGTGCAAAATGTAATTGCTCCTCCTAAGCAGAAATCTAAGTCATTTCAAAAGGGAAAACTTGACAGCCAAAACGTTACACCTGCAGCGGATGATGATACCAAGGAAGGAGATTCTGCACCAAATGCTGATACCAAGAGAGAGAAACATGCTAGCATGGATGAAACAGCTGTTGAAAATGGTTCCGCACATGATAATAAAAGTGAAGATGGGTCAGCCAAAAGTGCTCCTAACAGCCCCTTTACAGCCAAAAGTGCTCCAAACAGCCCCTTTGCACCCAAAAGTGCTCCTAGCAGCCCCTTTGCAAGTAGTGTTATTGGAAGTCCCAAGGAATATATGGATTCCAATTTTGGAAAGGCTGCTGGCTTTGATGCTTCACCCCGTGATAAGGACACTTTAAGGTATTGTCAACAGTCTTTTTCCTTATAAGTAGCAGTTAAGAAGTTTTGTCCTTCTGAGATATGCCTTACCCTTTATCTCTCCCTTGTTGGGCCAAGTGCACATGTGAGGGAGAGTGGTCTGGAGTGAGTTGAAAAGAATAGGTTCTATGTGATTGGATATAAAATATCAAAGGAGAATGAGTTGAAAATAGTTTACCTTAGCCCAATAACTTAAATTTGTTGTAGGTCTAGTGATTATTTAATATACCATAATTCCTCAATCAAACTTTTCTTCTTGATTCTCTATTTCTACAAGAGTTTTTGTTTCTAATTTTTACTTCTATAGCCTGTTTCTGTGTACCCCTTTCTTTGTGGTTTATGGGTCATGGTCTTGATCTTTAATTGATTACCATTGTTACCTATATGTTTATAAGAAACAAACGTCAGTGTGCAAAGGTGGGTGAAAAAAGGCTCTGGGTGTTGGGGAAAACTTTTGATTTTTCTTTTTCCGAAACCTACGGGAGAGGAGATATTCAAAAGGAATTCGTTCTTTAGCAAGAAACAAGAGTTGCAAAAGGAGTTCATAACTACTATCATTCTTGTGGTTTTTTCATCTTGAAGTTTACTTTCTGCTCTTGAACAAATAATTATACCTGAACCATTTCTTCAGTGATCACGGAGGTGCGGGATCTGTGTTTTCTGGTGACAAGAGCTATGACGAACCAGCATGGGGAACATTTGATACGAATGATGATATGGACTCTGTTTGGGGCTTTAACGCAGGAGGTTCCACCAAGGTAAGCAGAAAATTGTACTTTATGAGTGACACTCAATTAGCACAAATGCTCCTCTATTATTTATACTATCAACTTTTCTCCCCTTAAGCTACCGTCTCCGTATTCTGTTCCTTATCCTTGAGAACTAGGACACACTGGGCACTCTGTTTTTTCTGGTCGGAGTATGTGTTGGTCACATATGTACAGACATGTGCAAACACAACATGTGTGAATTTTTGGACACATCTTGACACATGGACATGTCCGGTAGAAGAAAAAAAAAGGACATTTTATAAACTGCCATGGCAACCCATTAACAAAGTAAGAAAAAGTGCCTATTCATATGCAAGGACTCGGCCCTAAACAAGCAAAGTAGAAGGTTAATGCATTTTGAACCTGTATAAAATGAAGCAGTCCACCAAGTTGCCCAATTAAATTTGGCCACGTGGCAAACAATATTGTTTCTTTTTTAAAAAAATTGAATTGTTATTTTTCTATTATGTAATAAATGAGGACTGGTTGCCCTAAAATGAATTGTTTTGATTGCAACTTTTTATGTTCTTAGGTTTCCTTTTTAATGTAAAATGTACATGACTTATCTATTTAAAAGTGTGAAATATATGAATATATATGTATAATCAATACCCATGTATTTGATTTTTGAAATTTCAATTATGTGTTATGTTATCTTTTTGTATGGTGATCCTGAGATCTACTTGTTATGTTGTGTTTTTTGCCTATGTTCATTTTGCTTCAGCCTTTATTCTTTAAGCTGTTAATGAGACCTGCTGATGCATATATTTTTATTTGCCATTTACTCATTGTAGACCGACAGTGATGTAAACCGGGACAACTATTTTTTCGATTCTGGGGACTTGGGCTTGAATCCTATTAGAACAGATCCATTCCAGGCTAAGAGAAGCACATTTGCTTTTGATGAGTCTGTTCCTAGCACCCCAATCTTCAACTCGGGCAATTCGCCGCATAATTACCACGAGGGATCAGAACCAAGCTTTGACAGCTTCTCAAGGTTTGATACTTCCAGCGTGCACGACAGTGGTTTTTTCCCTCCACGTGATGCATTTTCACGGTTCGACTCAATGCGCAGCAGTAGAGATTTCGACCAGGGTCCTGGATTCTCGTCATTTGGTCAATTTGATACAACGCACAGCAGTAGAGACTTTGACCAAAGTGGACCTTCATCACTGACGCAATTCGATTCAATGCGCAGCAGTAAGGACTTTGATCAGGGATTCCCTTCATTGTCACGATTCGATTCGACACGCAGCAGCAGGGACTTTGACCAGGGATTCCCTTCATTTTCAAGATTCGATTCGATGCGCAGCAGCAAAGACTTTGATCAGGGTCATGGATTCCCATCATTTGATGATCCAGACCCTTTTGGATCGACAGGGCCGTTTAGGGCGTCCCTGGATAATCAAACTCCAAAGAAAGGATCGGATAATTGGAGTGCCTTTTAGCCAGGTTTGCATTGCTCATTTTACATATATGATATGTTTTGTCTAAAGCTTTCCTAGAACGGTTTAAGCTGTGGGATGATATGATATTATTTGAGATGTAGGTTTGTCCTCAGTGTGCCATCTTTGCCTCAGGTTGATGCTTGTCATGTATTTTCTCCCCCTTTTTCTGTTCACCTTGCGTATTCAATTTTTTATATAAATTTTAAATTCATTTGTACGTCTTTTTTTTTCTTTTTCTTTTTTTTTTTTCTTGAAAAAGAGAATCCTTTATATAGCTTATTGGCGTGAGAATTTGATTAATTTCCTTAGAATATTATTTCCTGTTGAATTATAATGCCATCGACCCTTGAGTCTGGATTTGCTGCTATTCTCCCCCCCATTTTTTGAGTGATTTTGTGATATTTTTGTCCAATACTGAAATATATTTGTGGAGGGGATTACTTTCTTTTTTAATCTTTTGATGTACTTTTTGTTTTACATTTATACTTGGAATGATAAATATTTTATTTCTTTCGAGTATTTTGTCAAACTTTTCTTTTCTTTTCTTTTCTTTTCTTACTATTTATATTTTTCATATTAGGAGAACCATATCCTTATTTCAACATTGTTAATGAAAACAAACACTAGGAAACATATAATTCTAATTATTTATTTAATGCTATTACTACTTTTTTTCTACTTAAGCTAAACTGCTAGAAAGAAATTAATTTGAGGAAATATCTAAAATACATAAATTGGAGGTTCATATCCAATGCAAAGATGCAAATTATTTTGTATGCTTAATTTTCTTTTTAAAATTACTTTAAGTACAATAAATATGAGGGATGTGAACAATAGAATTCTCGTATTGTATGCCATTTGAGCCATGCTTTGGCTTATCTTTTATTGTTCTTTTTTTTCCCAATTCAGCAATAGGGGTTGAAGATTGAACCCTTAATTTTTAGGATAATAATTTGTGGATTATTATTAAGCTAAGCTTGAATTAACAATTAATTACTCATTTAAATCAATTATTAATGGTCAATTGAAATATATTTTTAACATAATATAAATTAGGTAAGATTGTTTTTTTTTTATTAAAATAATAATAATAAATAAATAATGGAATATATTAGGTTGAGTCTACAAATTTCTATATTGTTAACCTGCCATTGAGCATCTTCTTCCTAAGTTTGTTATTAAAAAGAATCAATAAATTGAAATCAATTTTTGGTGTCTAAACAATAATGGGAGTTTGATGTGTATTTATAACTATTGCAATGGTTAGACCTAGATTTCATATTTGGATTCCAAATTTTGATAAGGTTTTAGAAGCAAATGTCGTAATTTCGATTAACTCTGGCTGGAGAGCTTTATAGACTATTTTCAAACTTCAAAGATCAATTAAAAATCAAATTCAAATAACGTGGACCAAACATATCATTTATGAAACTTAAAGGACCAAATATAAATTAAATTCAATTATAAACGATCAAAAATGTTAGTTTTAAAATTCATAAATCAAATAGAAAATAAATATATGGAGCACCCGAAACTCGACCATGATTGCGACTTCTAAAGTCTTTTAATTGTACACTTGTGACTTGTTAATTGTTCTTAAGTTTTTAATTATTATGGAGAGTATTTTTAAGTTAAAAATATTCATCAGGCATCACATTTTAATAAACAAAATGATTTATAGAACTTATTACATGGCTTCTTTTAGTAATCATTATATGTATAGATTAAAAAATCTTTATGTTCTAATAACAGTTGAATACAAATTTGAAATACGATATCATTTTCTCTTTTATAAATTAAACGAATCAAATTGTCAATTACATTGTGGTGTCCTGATCAAATAATTTCTCCTTTTTAAAAGAGTGTTTCAACAAAAATTTTAACTCCCGTCACTAATTAATAAAGAAGTTATCACAGTATAGATGGAGTTTTACACGGTCAGATATATAAAGAATAAATTATAAAGTGTTCTAATAAGTGTGGGAAAATAATAATGCTTTATTTTAATAATTGTTTATTTAGAAAGCTTTTTGCATCTACCATCCTAATACTATATTCTTAAAAAGGTAGAAACAGACAGCATTTTATAAAGGAAGTCTTTAATATGAGAAATGAATTAGGTAGACAACAACTTAAAATATAAAACGGTTTGAATCTTTTTCTAGATCCTAATTTATTACTTTCTTCCATTAAAAAGAACAAGAAAAAGAAAAATAAAATCAATCATTTTAGGTCCTGTTTAACTATTTTTTTTTCTATTTTTAATTTTTTTTTTAATTTTCAAAAATTGGCTTGGCATTTTTAACCCATTGATAAAGAAAATATAATAAAGAAGAAATTTGGAGTGGAAATAGTTTTTACAAGTTTAATTTTTTTAAAAAAAATAAAAAATACAATTATTACTAAACGAGGTTTAGTTTTGAATTTTTGAAATAACTCTGTATATATTTTGTCCTTATTACTTTTTTACTCAAAGTTCGCTTACCAATGTTACCATATTTTATTGTAACTTCGGTAGTTTAAGGTGCCAAAATGAATATTTTTATTCAGTGAGAACCAAACTATAATAATCATAAGCTCAAATAATAACAATAATAATTTAGAAAAAAATCATAGGCTTTAAACCTAAAATTGTCTTATTGATTGGGGAAGGAAAAAAAATCACAAACAGATGAAATTGTTGAAATGAACCTAAAAATAAAAAAATAAAAAAATAAAAAGATTGTTGTGAAATTGAGGAATACAACGAAGCACAACGGATAGGGAGAAAATATAATATAATGATATATAAATATAATAATAATAAAATAAAATAATTAAAATCATGAAAATTTAGTAGAAATTTGGAGTAGATTTCTCAGATAATGAGTATTTATGATAAGCTATTGACCTAATGCATACAAGTGATGCTGTATGCAAAGCATGTCCTCTTCTGAAGGAAGCTTAGCTCTCAATAAGTAATGGTCTTGCAATTAATTGCAAACGTTTTATAAATGATTCTGCTAAACCATTTTGTGTATGAACATGAGCTACAAGATGTTAAACACTTATCCCAATTGACATACAATAGTAATCAAAAGCTTGGGAAGTAAATTCACCAATATTATCAAGTCAAATGGTCTTAATTGTCTAATCAGAAAACTGTGTTATTAACTTAATTATTTAAGCAAGTAATCTTTCAAATGCAAGATTTCGACTCGATAATAAGTACAAGTGTGACAATCTATTGGATGCATCTATTAATACCATAAAATATCTAAACGGTCCACTTGGTGGGTTAATAGGTCCACATATATTACTATGAATTTGTTCTAAAAATGTAGGTGATTCAGTTCCCACTTTAGGTGGTGATGATCTAATTATTAATTTGCCTTGAGAGCAAGCATTACATGGTAATTCATTAGATTTAAGAATCTTCTGGCTCTTCGATGGGTGTTCACTTGAATTCTCAATAATTCTTCTCATCGTTGTAGACCCTGGATGACCCAATCTATCATGCCAAATAACAAATATATCTAGATTTTATGAACTTCAGGTTTTATTGTTGTTTATATTTCAATTACTCGTATATAATTATAATACAATCCAGAAGATAAAGTAAACAACTTTTCCAATATACGATTTTCATTTGAGATAGTAGAGATAATATATAGATATTCCATATTATTCTTACTATCAATCTCAATATGATAACCATTGCAACATATATCTTTAAAACTTATAAAATGTCTCTTTGATTGAGTGGAGAGTAATGCATGGTCAATTGTAAATTTTATTCTTCTAGGTAAAATAATATTTGCTTTTTCAAAATTTTCAATCAAATTTGCAAAACTTGATATTTTATTTGCTTTCAGTATTGTCAATTTGGAAAAAAATATTTTTTTATTTATAAGTATTGTGTGTAGTTGTATTGTCCGCTAGACATAGATCTTCTTTGCTCATTTTTTTAATCACCCAACACATGAAAATGATTCATGTTTCTTCATTAAAAAAATAATTAAAAAACAACACTTGAAATATACAAAAGTTACTAAAAAAACATGAAGATGGATAAAAGAAAACAATAACATTAAATCTATATATTCTCAAAGTCAAAAGAAACACTTGAAGTTCCATCAACTGTGCCAATCTTCTCTTTGGGAGATTCAAAGAAGTCCGTCACATCCAAATATGTCATATGAGATGGGTCAAATATGTCATTACCAAAATTTGTTTCCACATTTTTCTCTTTTTTCTTCAGAGAGATTTGATAGAGATTAACTAAGTGTTTTGACGTATGATAGGTATGTGACCAATGCCGAGTCATTCCGCATTGGAAACATTTATTTTTAACACTATTTGAACTAGAGCTTTTTCTTTGTGATAATCATTTTGTGTAGTTTTTTTTAAATTTAAATGATTAGAACGACCACCACGAAAATAATAATTATTTCTTCCTCTACCACAATCACAACCTCGACTATGATTATTAACATTCACAACATTAACTTCAGGGAATGATGTTATTCCAGTTGGCCGAGATTCGTGGTTCTTTATCAACAACTCGTTATTTTATTTGGCCACGAGAACGACATTAAATTAGTTTAGAATATTATTTAAAACCTTTCTATTATTGCTGCGGAAGTATATTCGAGACAAGAAAGATAGAAAATGTTATCTCTAACATATCAGTATCAGTAATTTTCTCTCCACATAACAACATTTTGTAACTAATTTCAAATAATGTGAAATTGTAATCACTTACTAATTTAAAATCTTGTAGTGTTAAATGTATCCACTCATAATGGACTTTAGAAGAATAACTGTTTTTTATTATCATACTTTTCTTTCAAATTTTTCCACAAGATACGATGATCATGCACCCATGACAAATAATTATTGCAATTAATGTTAAGGGTTGTGAATTCTAATTTTATAAGATTTGTCATGACAACACTATCACAAAATATTCTATTTATATTAGAAATTTAATATGTACTAAATATGCAAAATAATATTTAATTTATTAATTATAATAAAGTGAGGAAAAAAACTTAACCTACCTTTAGGACCTACCTTCAGCGATATGAAAAAAATATAATATAATATAATATAATAAAAAAATAAAATAATTAAAATTATGAAAATTTAGTGAAAATTTGAGATAAATTTCTCACAAAGATGGCAAAATGGCAAGTAAGGTGTGATCTTATATGAAGATTGACACCTGACATTAAGCAATGATTTATTTTTACAATATTTATAATAAAGATGAAATTGTTGAAAATAATAATGATCAACCATTTATAATTTAAAATCCATTGCACGGTACAAATACATTATTTCTAGTGTAAACTATAATACATCATGTTACAAGAAGAGAAATCCCACAAACAAGAAATTTGTGGTAATACTACTACTAATAATACCTAAAACTATACACAAAATCTTAACCAGATGCTCAATAACATCAGATTTGCCATAATTAAACCTTCTTGAAAGCATTAAATAGAACAAAATCTTAACCATAAACACAAATAAACATCGATCCTCCATTACTGAATCTCCTTGAAGCACGATGAAGATGGATGATGATGTCTTCCCTTTACAACAACAGAGACTTCATCATTTTCAACTTTGAATGAAAGCCCAGAGAATCAAACTTCCATTTCTAAGCTGAAATGGAAGAAGTTTCTTTAGCAAAATACATCTGTTCAACAGCACTAACAGTCCCAGCAACTCCAAGAACAATCCCAGAAACAACAATCATTAAATCTAAACACCAACCTTTCCATCCCATCTCTTCCTTGAAAACAAGCAGATGAAAAAATGCAGGCAGTACAAACCCTAATGAACAGCACAATCCACTCCCAACCAAAGACAAGAAATCTGTAAAATTAGGAACCCACATCGCCATTAAAGTTGCTAATACAACCAATAACCATCTTAGCCAAACACAGTATCTTCCTCTTGAGAATCGTCTCTCAATAATCTCATAAGCTGGATTCATCATCAATGGCATAGTGAAGAATAAGTTTATACAGAGACCCAGTTTAACAATGGCGCTTAATAAACCAGGACCCATGTTTGAAGTAATCACATCACTTGTTTCTTGTCCAAAAGCAAAGTAACCCAGAACCCCAAATCCACCATACAGAATAGCAATAAACGCCATTGAAGATCCTAAGATCTTACCAAATTGATCTCTGTCTTTCATCTCTGATTCTAGAGGGAGAATCATTGCGATTCCTTCAAAAGCGTAAGCAGCTACTCCCATGCCGTAGAAGAACACTGATAAACCTCCAAAAGCCTCCACTGGAGGTCGATTCTTCAAGAAAACAGAAATGTCTTCAACAATCACTACTCCCATAGCTCCTAGGTCAACCACATCTGCAAAAATACTCAATGGAGCCAAATGAGTCAGGGTTTTGATCGAATTCAAGCCCAATTGGAAGGGTAAACAGCCAATTATGTATAATATTTTAGGGGAAGCTCCTAGAAAATCAGAGCCTAAAGCCATGGGGGATGAATTGAACAAAGTGCTCAACGTATTGCCGATGAAGACTAAGTATCCCACGCAGAAGCCGGTTTGGGCTAAAATAATTAGAATATCGACGATCACTCGGCCAGATGAACCACAGATTGAATACCCTAAATCACCAAATGAATTGATCTCGGAGGAACCGTCGGCGACGAGCTTCCGACGAGTGTAGACGAGAAGCATCATGCAGTAATAGGTGACGGCAGCGACGGAGAAGAGCATCATGAGACTCATGACCCATCCGGTGCGCTTGAAGGCGTAAGGAAGGCCGAGAACACCGGCGCCGACGATTGAGATGAAGACGTTGGCGAACGTCTTCGCTTGAGAGGACCGAGGCCGTCCGCCACCGAGGAGCGGCGTGTTTTCTCCTGGTGGAGGAGGCTTCCGGCTGTGAGCGGAGGAGTACACGGCGGCGTTCCGTTCGTTCCCCATTAATACCGGCGAAAGAGGTTTATCGGCGATTTGTGATTGGTAGAACAGAGATGAATGGGGGAGAAAATTATTGGTGGAGTCTGAGGATGATGATTTATGGATAATTTGAGGGAGTTAAATGGAATTTTTATATTATTTATTTGGCCAAACATATGTTTGATTATTTTTTTAGGAGATTAAAATATCATCATAATTAATAAAATAACAATTTTTTTTTAAAGGAAAATCAATAAAATAATAATAATTTTTTAAAATCAATACTACTGCGATAAAGAAAATAAAACTAAAATATTTAAAAATATAGCACTAATACCTATTATTTATAAATATTTTAAACAATTTTGTCATTTAAAATAATTTTCCTTTCTATATTATTATTGATTTTTTTTTCAATTATTTATTAACAATTTTATAGGATGATACTTGAATGCTTCTCAATTTTAAAGTTGGTAGAGAAGGTTAATATAAATTAATATTTAGTTAGAAATTTGTTTGAATGCTGACGTTAGAAAATATTGACATTAAAATTAGTATAAGAACCAATATCGTATTTTAAATCATGATATTTGGTATTTTTTTTAATAGAGTATTGTTTGAAACGATAAAACTACTATGATATACAGCGACATTTTATTATATTTGTAAATAAGTTATTTCTTTTTCCTATATTTGATAACGACCATTTTCAATATATGGTTGATTTAAATTTATTTTTTTAAATACAAATATTTTTAAGTGAAAATTTATATATATTTTTTAAGCACTTAGAAAATCGACTGATTCTTGTTTTCTATTGTTTTAAAATTGTGCATATAGATTGGCATTTCAATGGAGAAGACAATGACTTAACAAATTTAATTGTACTTGAAATGGCAATATTTTTCAAAATTTTTAGAGAAGATAATTATAATTTTTTAATTCAACAATTATAATGGAGACTTAAAGTCGAACTACATTTAAATTTAACCACTTTTATGCAATAGTAGACTATCAACAAATTCAGGCATATTGACATGTTTGAGAGTGATTTTTTAAAAAATAATTATTGTCACTGTAAATCATCGTAAAACATGTTTTTAATTAATCAAAATCAATTTTAATTAAAAAAAAATAGAATTTAAGCATAAAATTAAATATTTCGAGTATTAAAGACGGGTTTTGAAGTGATTTTGAACTTAAAAAAATGTAATCTTAGTAATTTCAAAATCACTTCCAACCGACGCACTTGGTTTCTATTGAATGTTAAATTTATCTAATGCCAAATTTACATGACACAATATACTCAATGAGAATAAATTTAGAAGACGACAAAAGGTATTTTACATTAAAGTTCTTTTCAGGTCTTTAAAATATTAGTAGAAAATTGTGAGTTTTGTTCTCTATAATATTATTTTCTTTTTTCATATAGTGTTAATTTAACATCAACTAGTATCACCTACAATAAAAAGTTTACTTAGAAAAAAAAAGAAGGGTAAATTGTAAAAACCACCCCTAATATGATAGTAGTTGTAGTTATAGCCTTAAACTTTCAAATTTAAAAATTGAGCCCTCAATTTTATCCAAATATTAAAATTAGACCCTCAAACTTACATAATTGTATAAATTATAATAGTTGTATAAGTTTGATGGTTCACTTATATAATTATATTGTAAACTTGAGGTTCAATTTTAACACTTTAAGAGTTTAGGGACCCAATCGTTACTATTGAAAATTTAAGGATATAATTATAATTACTATCACACTTTAAGAATAATTTTTACAATTTTCTCCAGAAATATTAATAGATAAAAGATTAAGTTGAAAAATTTTAAACCAAAGGGATCAAAAATGAGAATTCTCAACCTTTGGATTAACACATGCAATTGGTCTATTTTGGTTTTCTTTTTAAAATCATTTTATTATTCTTCAATCAAGATAAAAACAAAGCATAAAACAATCATTTTATTTTGGCTTTATTAAATTAATTATTAAAGGACGCAATGTATAGTCCTCTAAAAATAAAGCACGTAATGTATAAAGGTAATTAAATAAAAACATATACACGTCATTGTAATTGAACCGTTGAAAAATGCTCGTGATATTATTTTATACATTTTGTTTGTTTTCTTTTTTATCTTTTAAATTCAACGGTGAAAATTCGAAACTCTAATTTATTATTGATAATATATATTTTATATTTTTTGCTCATATTAATTCATATATTTTATTTCTACTAAATTAAAAATAGAAAATAATATATTTTTTTTATCATAAAGTTTTGACAAGTTTAGTTTCTATTTAGTCCATTGTTACAAAAATATACACTTTTAGTCCTTAAGTTTTAAGTTTGATTTCAATTTTCTTTATAAGTTTCAAAATGATACCATCGTATCATTGAAGTTTAAATTTTGTTTCGATTTACTATGATATTTACTGTTTTTCACTCAACATTTTTTTCTTTGTTGTAGTGTTTCTAACAGATCTTTGATTTTTTGTATTTTTTAAAATAATTCATCGGTCTACTTAATGCAAAATAGAAAGCTTAAAGTTTTATTAGATATAAGATTTTAAATTTATATTGAACAAATGAATCAATTCTTACAAACTTTAGATATTTTATGGTCATGTACTTATTACACACAAAATTGAAAGTTCAATAATTTATTTGATACTTTTAAAAATTTAGAACCAAATAGATACAAACTGCAAAGTCCAGGAACTAAACTTATATTCTATCTTTAAAATCAATGATGACTTGGGGAAAGAGAACCAAGGATGGATACCTAATAATTAGGTTGTATTGAATTGGTATATTGTTTTCTTTTTCCCTTTAAATTACCAATGATATTGACTTGAATCTCTATCATAAGAAAATTAATATACATCACTTATCATTGAATTGTATTTGTTAAGGGTTGCCTCATGCAAGGCCTAAAATCTATAGACTCAAGCTTAAGAGAAATTGGGAGGCAACATGGGAAATCAAGCATCCCAAAAGAGAAAAATCAGAGCCTTGGATTCCGAGCCAATAAATATATATCAATCGAGAAATATCTTAAGCGAGCTCGGTCTTGAGCCATCTAGTCTCGAGCACTGTAAATTATCCTGACACCACAAGAGTTACACGTAACAACATGCGATTGTTAAAGGAAGCACGTAATAAATAACTCCATTCAACAATCTCAAACGGAAAGAATAAGTAATCTCACAAGAATAACTTTAACCTTACTTTTGTGTGTTTAATTGTAATGTACGTTCTCTGTACTTAGACGTTGAAGTGTGGTGTTAAGAGTGAGGTAGACTCAATACCACACTTCGATGTACGAATCTTTCATGCAAATCGATTTGGAAGTGAGATCAGATCAGATCAGGAGAAACTGACCAAAAGTCAAGTCCATGAAGAATCTGCAACGACGATGAATTCGTGTGAGATCCAAGCACCAACAATTTTATGTTAGTGGATTGGTACAATGTAAAAATCACATTCTATAATTTCCATGGGGCAATATTGTATAATTGACATGACTATGTGACCACCTACCCTTGTCTTATTGCTTGTGTGGCAGCTTCTTGAATCCAATGTTGTTCTGTTGCATCCATGGCCAACCCCACTCCTTTCATCTTCTATAATTTTCTTTAAAATTTTCAAAGTATCATAGACTTTAGATTTTCATCATATGATTTGGGTTTTATTTCAATATTGTTTTTATAGTTCAAAATTTTCATTTTGATTCTTATGATATAGTCAAAATTCCACAATTTATATGGTAATGTATTGATCGGTGAATGCATCCAAAGGAAATAGTCGAAGATATAAACTAAGGAATCTTTTATATAAAAATAAATATATTAAGAATTAGTTTATATGTAAAAATAAATATATTAAGAATTAGTTGTAAAGTTTTCCTAAATTAAATTAAAACTTTAAAAAATTAATTCATAAAATAACGAGAATCAATTGAAATTTGAAAATTATAAGGACTACAAGTTAGACGAGTCCCAATAACAAATTTCGAAATAATTCATTCAAAAGTTATAATTATATATATATATATATATAAAGTTGTTTGATTAAAAAAAAAACATATTAACATGATCTATATAGTATCATCTTGGTATCTAAATTTTTATAGAAAAATATTTTAAATGATAAATTATTGAAAATGTTTTTAAATATAGAAAAATGTTGTTGTCTATATGAGCGATAGGTAGTGATAAACACTAATAAACATCTATCAATATTAATGACAGGCATCGTCGATGTCTATAGTGATATTTTGCTATATTTATAAATAAGTTGACTTCTTTTACTATATTTGAGAACAATCCTACCTTTATACAACCCATTTGATATACATATATATTTTTTATTTTATGTTTTGTAAATTAAGCTTAAAAGTTATAACACAATTTTCTATTTTTAAAATTTATCTTTCTTTATTAACTATTTATACATAATAAGTAGGTTAAATTACATGACTAGTATGTGAATTTGTATGTAGGTTAAAAAGTTTATAAAATTTATTTTAAAACTTTCTAATATGTTCTTAGTCGGTAACATTATCTAATAGGTATCTAATGTTTCAATTTTATATATTTTCTTCTATATATTCAAAACTTTCAAAAATCATTCAATAGCTTTAAAAATGAATCTGATGTTTAATAAAAATTTAAACTTTTAAGGACCTAGTAGACATAAAATTGGAAGTTTAAATACATAATAGACGTTTTTCATCGTCGAATGACTTGTTAGACATAAACTTTAAAATGTAAGTGCTTATTAGATATCTTTAAAAATTTAATAATTAAATCCAATACAAGCTTAAAAGTTAAAAGATTTAACTTATAAATTAGTCTAATGGTTATTATTTAAAAGCAATTTTACATGATTAAAAGAAAAGAAAAAACCCACATAATGTTGCAAACAAATTAGTGACCATTTGAATAGGATATAACCATTGCAAAAAACAGTAGTGATCAAATATTTATTTATTTATTTTGGAGGAATCATTTGATGAACATATGATATTTGACATGGCACCTAAAAGTATTTTCAAAAGATTTATTTATTTATTTTTAAATAGCTCAATTCATCTAGAATATGTTAGCCATGATGAGATTTGCGGTTTGATTTTTTTTATCCTTACACGATTTTTTAGTTCAAAGATAATTCCAACATGATTATGATGCCCAATCTAATGAAACCAGCAACAAACATGAGTTTTAATTTATGTTTAAAAAAGTAATATTTTTTCTTTCAAATTTTAATCTTACAATAAAAATTAGGGTAATTATTTTAAATAATAAAATTACTAAAAATATTTTCGAATATAACAAAATGTCACCGTTCATCGTGATAGACATCTATAAGTAGGCGACATCGATATTCGATAGTGACATTTTACTATATTAGTAAATAAGTTGGTTCATTTCCCTTTATTTGTTATTCCAAGCGAATATTGCATGCAATAACTTTAAAAACTTATTATAAAATAATATGATAATTAGCATAGAATTTTTATAAATAAAAAAAAATCTAAAAAATATTTATACTTTATAGTAAAAATTTCAAAAGTATTTTGTACTCTTGAAACTTTTTACTACAAGTATAAATATTTTTGAACATTTTTTTTTATATTTAAAAATACCCCGTTGCTAACACTTATTATATATGACAATTGATTTATGGTTGCTTTAGCGATAAAAAGAGTATTACACACTTGCAATTTTACCTTTTTCATATATTTAAAATTAAACTAAATTGTATCCTTCATAGTTAATTCTTAAAAAAAATATATATAGATGTGTTATAAATTTAAATCTTATGTCCAATGACAGGTTATCATTCAAAAATAGTTCCAAAAGAAAAGTTGATCAAATGTGTTTTTTAGAATAGATCACAATATCGAAATATGTATGTTTTCGTATATGCACATTTTTTCTTGCATTAAACTTTAGTGAGGTTCGTGAAATAAGTTATATATTATTGTTCATGAAAAAAAAAGAACATTAATACGTGTTTGGATTGACTAGGAAAAAAATATTTTTCAAAATGTCATTTTCATTTCAATTTTTTTTATAAAAGTTGTTTGAAATAAAATGACTTGTATCTTTGGTTACATTTTCTCAAAAGTATTTTCTTACCCAAGTTTGTTTGATTTGTTATACATTCAAAGTATTTCTATTAATATCAAATTACTACATAAGAAGACTATTAAACACGATAACTTGGTTTACCAGAATGATCATTGGAGGTGATAGTCAGAGTTGACCATCGGAAGTATTCATCAAAGCTATTCATTGGAGGTGATCGTCACTAAAATTGGGTCTCCAGGTGGTTTGAAAGAGTTGGCCGCCATATGTGATGACGACGGGTGAAGTCAAGAGAAATATGGGAGGGAGTGAGAGTTGTTTATTTTAACAACTGAGTTGTAAATAATACTTAATGCATGATCACTGGAGGTGATAGTCGGAGTTGACCATTGGAAGTATTCATCAAAGCTATTCATTGGAGGTGATCGTCGCTAAAATTGGGTCTCCGGGTGGTTTGAAGGAGTTGGCCGCCATATGTGATGACGATGGGTGAAGTCATGCGAAATATGGTGGGAGTGGGAGTTACTTATTTTAACAACTGAGTTGTAAATAATACTTAACGAAAATGGTGTTAAGATAACCTTTATCCCTCATTTTCTTAACACATGCTTTAAACATCGAGTTGACCATTATAACCCACTCAACCCATTCCAAATTGAAGCCCCAAAGTTTAGTAGATTCACGAATTGTGAAAACTTTGAAAGCTCATAAACTAGAATTGTAATTTAACAATAATATCATTATCTATTTTAAAAAAAATATTATTTTGATTCCTATACTTTGAGATTTGTTCGATTATAGTTATTGTACTCTCAAAATGTCCAACTTTAGTTTACATATTTTAAATAAATTTTGAATTTAGTCTATATTTTAGTTTGTTGTTGTGTTTTTCAACCATTTTTTTTTTATTTACTAGTCTTTTCAATATTATTTTTAAAATATATTCACATATTATATTATATGCATGAAAATTATTATTATTATATTATTAAATCAATTTTGATCAAATTAAATTAAGAATTTATTGAAAGTACGAGGACTAATACAACGATTTAAAAGTAGGAGAACCGTAAAAACCACCTTTGCAACATTGTTGTAATTACAATTACATTCTCAAACTTTTAGTGATAAAAATTGAGCCCTTAGTCAAGTTTATATAAGTATTACAATTAACACTCAACTTACAATAATTGTAGAAATTAAACCCCCAAATGATAAAAATTGAAAATTCAAACTTATATAATTGCTACAATTTCTATAATTACGTATGCTTGAAGATCCAATTTTTACATTTGTGAAAATTTAAGGACTCAGCTTTTACAATTGAAAGCTATAATGTATAATTACGACTACCACCATAACTTACGATTGGTTTTTGTAATTTGCCCTTAAAAGTATATGGATTAAAAGTGTTATGAGGTTTTTATATGGATGAACCAATCATAGATGCGCTAAAGCCGAATGACCCAATTCTAAAAAACTAATGAAAATTAATCTTCTACTAATGTAATAAAGCACTATCCCGTTGGGGTGTCCCTCCCATCGCGAAATAATTGGAGCCTTAACGCAATATTAATTTCAAACCATCTTATTTTTTTAAACCAACATTTGACAACCCGATGATTAAAAATGAAAATTGCATAAGGATTTCGACCATTTTATGATAATGAGTGAGATGTTCCTAATGCGATAATGAGTAGTGGAGTGCCCTATAATGAAAATAGAAGGTTAATTTTCATTATTTTTAGAATTGGATCATTCAACATCAACGACTTGAAATCGAGTCATTAATATAAAAATCTCATTTTAACCTTTATTATTGTTGTCGTTATTATTATTATTTTAGTTTAGACAGAGAGAGTAATGCAATGCAATAACACACCATAATTTAAGTTTTTTAACCATGAATTCGAAAAGGAAAGCAAAGTGGGGGAATTCATATGGATAACCCAAAATTTGAGCTCGTTGACAAATGACCTTATGCTGATGTCACATTTGGGCAAAATTACCAAAATAAACTCGTGCATGCGAAAAAGCCTACTTGCTCTTGCTCTCTCTCTCGCTATCTTGCTTTCTCACTCCTCCTCTCTCTTTGTTTCCTCGCTTAGAAATCACTCTCATCTCTTGTCTCTCTCTCGATCTCGCTCTCTCTTCGTTTCCTCACTCACAAATCACTCTCATCTCCTCTCTCTTCCTTTCTTCACTCACAAATCAACTTTCTCTCTCACTCTCGTTCTATTTCCTCATTTCTTCACTCACAAATCACTCTCCTCTCTCACAATTGGAGCTGGTATGTGGTTTTTTGTCGAAGTTGGTTACGTCGGAGATGAAGAAGATGGAAAAAAAGAAGAAAAGAAATTTTCGCCAAAGTTGCTCGCTATAGAAGAAGAAGAAAAGAAGAAGAGAGAAGATAAAAAGAAAGAAGTTGTTTGTCGGAGAAGAAGTAGAAGAAGAACAAAAGAAAAGAAGAAGAAAAATCACTTGCCAGAGAAGAAATGGGAGAGTAAGAAAAGAAAGGACCTTGAAGAAAGGGCAAATTGATAATTTCACACACGCATGATGTCAGCAAAAGGGCCAATTAGCAATAGTTTTGTAAAAAAGGGGCATTTATCATTTTGAGCCTCCCAAATGAGTCAACGGTACAAACGAATGAATACTAATCTTCAATTGATGTAATAATAGAGCACTATTCCGTTGGGGTGCCCCTCCCATCACGAAACAATTGGAGTCTTAACGCAATATAATTTCAACCACGTTTTTCTAAAAATCAACCATCATATAAATATTTTTTAAAAATCAACAGTTGACAATCCGATGATTAAAAATGAAAATCGCGTTAGGGTTTCGACCATTTTACAATAATGAGTGAGATGTTCCTAATACGATAATGAATGGTGGAATGCTCTACGACGAAAATAAAAAATTAATTTTCATTATTTTTATAATTGGATCATTCAAAATTAACCACATGAGTTTTGGGTCATCAATATAAAAATCTCATTTTAACCAATATTATTGTTATTATCATCATTATTATTTTATTTTGGACAAGAGAGGAATGCAATGCAATATCAAATTACAAAGCACCATAATTTAAGTTTTTTAACCACGGATCAAAAAGGAAAGCGAAGTGGGGAAAGAAAAAAAAGCATACATTTATTTCTGAAGTTTCTCAAAATTTCAGTCCAGCCTCATGAACTGACTCGACTCCCAGTCGTCGCAACTGCAAATCCGATCAATTCATGAGAGAAATTCAACAATTCAGATTTTAATTATCATCTGCTTTGCCGTTTTATTGATATTCTCTTCAGAAATGGCGAATTTCTTCTTCGATTTCCGCTTCCTACTTCTGATTGCAGCTATGGCGTTCATCTACATCCAGGTACCCTCCAAACTCTCACGGAGTCTCTAATAATTTTGCTTTAATACCAGTCTGATCCTTCACGAAATTGTGTTCATCACTGCTTCTTTTTCCCTTGCGAGCTTCATCTGGTTTTCAGCTGAACCAATGTTATTTTGAATCAATAAAGTTGGTCTTAGCTTCATACTTGTTAATTTATGAATTCACTGCCATTCTTATATTTGACGAATTCTTATTATTTTTGTCTAGATACGGCTATTCGCGACACAATCTCAATATGCAGATCGGCTAGCTGAGGCAGTACGTCGTCCATTCTTCTCTAATATTGCATGGGATTATAGTTATACTCAATACACGATAAGAGTTTGTGTTATTCTACAATGTCATCAATGATAGTATTCTTAATTTCTGAATCGACACCCTATGAATTAGTTTTTGAGGACTCGATATTTTTCCATGTAACCGAAAATGCAATTATAGTTACCCTCGTTTGGATTCAAGAAAGTTTAAGAAATGATTTTAAATAAAGTGATATAAAATCCAAGAAATAATTTTAGATTAATTACTTTGTTTGGAACGATAAAGATTTGAAATGAATATATTTAAAATTTTGTGTTCGGATGATAACCTGAAAAGAAAACCGAGTTAAGAATTTACTAATATAGGCTTTTAACTATCATGTGTTAATTGAAATTAGAATTTGACAATGTCATTTAAGTAATTTACCTTTAAATCCTATGAAATCATGCAAAATCTGAGCATTTTAGTCAGGAAAGTTTTTTTTTTTTAAAGAAAAATCATTCTATTTTCTGCCTTATCAAACAATGGAATTCATTTGAAATCCATTATGAATTGAAATCCCTCAAAATCATGAGGTTCCAAATAGGCCATTGATGGATGCTGTCAACGACAATAAACTACAAGATAATTGTACATGATTATAATACACGATTCTAAAGAATCAAAGAAACAGTACAGGAGTTTGTTTGTATCAAAATGTTATGTGGAGCTAGAAATTTGAGCATATGATATTTTAGTTGAAGTTATAAGCCTTAATTGCTCTTTACAAAGCTTGATCAATTTTGTTGATTGCTAATGTGACTGCAATATCATTTATAGGGGTGATTTCTTATTTCAGGTTGAATCAGAGAATCATTGTACCAGTCAAATGCGATTACTAATTGATCAGATAAGCATGCAACAAGGACAAATTGTGACCCTTGAAGGTGTGGTGTCTATCATAGTGCGTTAGGGCACTATCTTAATTTGAACGTGCCATGCAAATTGGCAAATTTTCAATTTAAATTGATGAAAATGTCAAGCGAATGTGGTGGATGTTTTAGACGACTTTTAAACTTGTCCATTTTAATTGGATTGAATGTTTATCCCTGGCTCAATTGGTTGAATCCACCATAACGTGAACCAAAAATTTAGTTTGATTCTACATCTAGTAGGTTTAGCAGTTCAAAGTTTATGCTAATGATAAAATTGAGAGCATAGCATATTTCTCAGCTCTTTAATGAAGGTCAGAATGCGCTTCGAGGCTAGATTCCATTCTAGCTTACAAATTTATATTGTATAGAAAGAGTCTAATGTGGCTACTTCATTCAATATCATTGTTCCTTCTTATGCTTAGCTGGTGACTCTTGATTTCCTTGATATATTCAGATTTTTTATTCTTCTTATTTTATTTATCATTTTCATTTGCAGCATTTTTTGTAGTTTCTTATCGTCTTGCTAGAATATCTTCCTCACTATGATATGATATGCCTCTTGAGATGAAAATCCAACATCTAGCTTTATTTCACTTATTTTCATCCTCTAACCTCTAATTTTCCTTTTATTTAGTTAATAAGAATCAATATCTTGCTACTCTCTCTGTGACTGGAGGCAAAACCATCAGAATTATTACACTTATTTCTAATAAAATTGCTAAATCTTCAGATGAAAGAAAACACCACTTTGAAGAAGTCCTCCAGCTGAAGACTCTCCTTCAAGATCTTGAAAGTATGCGCTTCAATAGACTTCATTTTCTGCTTAACAGCTTACTTCCTGACTTTACCCATAATCTTTTGTTAAGAAGGTCAGAAAACCCATTCTGTAATATTTATGTTTTTTATGGATGTGGCTCTTGTCATATGTCCGAATTTTACGTCTCTAGTTATTGAAGTGGAAATATATAGAAAAGTGAGCCCTCCATAGAACACTAAAAGCGGCTTGATTTGAATGCTCGTAGTTCTATTTGATTGAGAAAGGCAGAATGATGTTTCGGCTGCTGCATTATATAAGCATTCTATTTCACCATTTTGTTCCATAAATTTTTTTGCCATCTGACAACTCTATGTAGTTGATTTTTTTACACTTTCCTTTAGTAGGATCAAATTGACATTCACTTGTAAGTGTTATCTTGAAGGCTCTTTGATTGTTTTTCTCTTTCTAAAATCTGTAGGGAAAGGTCTGCAACAACTCACAGACAAAACACAGGTATACTTAAAATGAAGTGATTCTAACCCTTTTCTTCCTTCCGCATTGTAAGCCTTTTAAAATCTGTCCACCTTAAATTTACAAATTATTTTGCTTGAAACTTTTAGGTGCCTGTGGCAGCTGTTGTAATTATGGCATGCAATCGTGCAGATTATCTGGAAAGGACTATTAAGTCTGTTCTAAAGTATGTCTTATAAGACCTTTTAACCGTTCGCTCATTGTAGTCAATGCGTTACAAATATTTGGCTTTACTAACAGCTGTGCAATATTATCTAGATACCAGACAACTGTTGCTTCAAAATATCCTGTTTTTGTTTCCCAGGTATGTATCTTAAATTCTTTCGTGGCTGTAAAAATCTATTGCATTGTTATGTTTTCAATCTATGTTCTTTGTAATATATATATATTTTAATTGTATTTATTCATAGGATGGTACCAACCCAGTTGTAAAAAAAAAGGCTCTTAGCTATGATCAGTTGGCCTATATGCAGGTTAGTGAACAAATACTCCTGTATACAGTGCCACGATTTTACCACGGTTATTCATTATATAGTTTCTATATTGATATCGTGTGCATGTTTGTCTGTGTGTGTATATATATATTTTGAGGTGATAATGCTGTCATTATGTCAGGGAATTTGTTGGGTGTAGGATGACGATGTTATGGGATAGGTTCGTCAAAGGTTTTGTATTTTCATTCTCTTTACATGGAAAATTTGGAGCATGGTAGGGATTAGTGATTCCCCCGATAAGGAACTCGACCCCTTAGATGGGAAATCCCTAGGACATTCCATCTTCATTACCTAATTTCTACAAATTAGTTGGTCGAGATGTCATTTTAGTAGGCTTTTTTTTTTAATGTTTGATTAGTAGTGGAATCTGTTCTTTTTACTGCTTTCTTGGTGCAATATTAAGCACCCTTTTAAATATTATAGTTTATCTTTCTTAGTTACCAATTGACAATCTTTCTTTTAATCACCTATAGGTGCTTGGGGTTTCCCCTTATTTTATTTATCAATGAAATGTTTCTAACTTATTCAAGCTCAAAAAGTAGTGGTTAATTTTGAGGATAGAAGAGGTCTCGGAATTGGGGCATTTTGAATCTTTGATGCAGCTGCTTGGTCTTCCTACACTCTGGAGGTCCATTATTATTATTATTATAGCTAATTGGGAACTATTTGAATTACTTAGTATTGAGGATTAGTGAATACTCGTATTGGCCATTCTCCTTATTTATTATTTTTTTGGGAAAACTTTTTCTGTTAAACCTGTATTCCTTATGTAATTATTTTTTGATAACTAAGATAAATAAATGCGCAATTGAAACAATGAAGAAAGTAGTACAAAGCCGCCTCCTCTGAAGAACCGTGTCCTCAAAACCTCTGAATCCTAATGAACGACATCATCCCGGGACACCTTCAAGAAGGAAAAAGAACCCTTTCCTAGTTCCCTTAAGCCAATCTCTCTCACCCTCAAGTTCCGTAGGTTTTTTAAAAATAATTTAAACTTATTATGATTATTATGTTAAGGAGGGGAAAAAAAAGAAAAAAGAAAACTGACCCCCTCTAAATCCCCATGCCTATCTGAAATGGGGGGACTTCAGATGAATTAACTCATTACATCACTTTGTAAGATCTTCATTAAAATTCTAGCAGCTTGTTTGAAAAGATTCTTCATCCAATAAATGTGCTTCATCCATTGGTCTATTCATGGTAGACAAATTATTAACTCTATCTTTAATCAAGCTGGCCCAGACACTCACAGTGATGAAAATAATCCTTTAAAAATAGTTGTTCTACCTTTTTATGTTACTTTTATTCTAACAAAATTAACTGTTCTGGAAGTAGTTACATCTAAGCTTTCAAAAGGTTTGAACTCTCCCTTCTACAGTTCGAACAGGATGACAAAAGATTTGCTACCTCAACTGCATTACTAAGAACTAAATACTGATACCTAACCAACTTTTCCATGCTCACTTCCTGCCTAGTGATACTTGTAAGCAAAAAACTAAGACGTCCTCAGCCACACACCAAATAGATTGACACAGTTCAACCCTATGCTAATTAGATAGACATGCTCACCTACTAGCCTCCCCTTTCTTCCTCCTGACATTGGCGATGCAAATAGGTGGCCTCAAGCCCCTTTTAAAATTTGTTGGTAATTGTTCTCCTTTTCTTGAACCAACTGGAGATCTCTTTGTAATCTACATTTGCATGCAATGGGGGAGAATATCTCATCTTTCCTTACCCCATGTGGTTTTTGTTTGTGTCAAATGTTCCCTAGACACGAGCATGGGGATTCTCTTTGAAGAAAAGGATGGATACGGAGGCAATCAAATGAGTTAATGTGTACACTTCTTGGGAACCTTTTTTGCGTCAGATGCATGATTTTTTATGGATATGCTTGCCAAACAAGCTCAAGATGATCTTGCTTTAAGGGCCATTTCACTCTCATCAACTCTTTCTGTTTTTTGCAGCATTTAGATTATGGAGAAGTGGAAACTGAAAGGCCAGGGGAGTTGATTGCATATTACAAAATTGCACGTAAGGTTATATTTTTCTTTGTTGTACATCTAGTCCCTAAACTCTAGAAGTTGTATCAATTTAGTCTTTGTACCCTAAAAGGTCTTAAGTTTGTGAACATTTAAGGTTGCTTTTTGGTCCTTGTATTTTAATTTTTTAAAATCAATTTTCCGTCTAATAGGTCAAGGTGGTTAACTTCATATGTGTAGTGCTTATGTGGTACCGATGATATTATTTGAAGATTATATGTTGGGCCAATTTGTGGCAGGTTTAGGTAGTTGGTGGTATAAGCTTTAGACTCATGGTGTCAAAGGGCAAAGACTTATTAGGCCTACAATTTGGATTTTAGAAACTCATTAGGTTCTTTTTAGACTAAAGGGAGTGAATAGATACAATCTTGAAAGTTGAGGTTCTATTAGAAACATTTTAAAGTTCAAAATTTAAATAGACACAATTCTCATGCTTTAGATCCAAACTTATAATTTAATTACATACTCACTTTAGTAGCTAACAGACAAAAAAATCTTACTACAATATAATGGGAACAAACTGTTACTAGAATATCTATGGGCGACGTCCGTAGAGGCACAAACATTGAATGGACATGCCCCTACATAAACACCACCGAACTAAATTTTGGCCTCTATGACTAGCTTCATTTTCATTTTTTTTATCATATAGAATGTAAGGAATCTCTAGCAATATTCTCAAATAATAGTACTTTTCTGAGGAAAATGGAAGTTCTCCATTTCCTTATGCCTATGGTAATATTACAAAAAGCCAACAAATTGGAGAGGTTTTTATGACCTTGTAAGGGGAGGGAAATTTATACCTATGCTTTGGAAGGTTAATTAGATTTACTTACTCATTAGCCCCATTCCCATGCTTCGTGATACCTTAAAGAAATTCCAACTCATATTCTCTTGAGTTGTTGAACATGTTAATAGGACTCACATGCGAACAATTGGTTGTCCCAGGTCATTACAAATGGGCGTTGGATCAATTATTCTATAAGCATAATTTCAGCCGAGTGATTATACTTGAAGGTGAGGTCGACTTTACTACTCTTTCCTTTTATCTCTATTTCGTTGCTCTTGTGGATAAATATTTTTATTTTTGTACAGATGATATGGAAATTGCTCCTGATTTTTTCAGTTACTTTGAGGCTGCAGCAATGCTACTTGATAAGGATAAGTGTGTCCAATGCATTCAACCTAATTTTCAGTTCTTTCTGCTGACTATAAGTATATGTATAACAATCCAAATCTTGAAACTCTTTTCAACAATGACAGGACCATAATGGCCGTCTCTTCATGGAATGACAATGGACAAAAGCAGTTTGTGCATGATTCTTGTAAGTTAGTTCTAGATACTTTCTCCATACACTAGTGGGCATGATATGAAAATTTATAAATGTAATATATTCTTCTTGGGAGCATTGCTAGAGTTTAATGATGGAATTATCTTCTCTCCCTTTTAGTGCACAATATCCATTTTTCATATTGTTGATGGCATTGACCTTCCACCTCACTCTCCCTCTTTCTCGGTGTGCTGCTGTTTTTGTTTCCCTTGTACCAAACCTTGAAATCCTATAGTTATATAACTATTGCTGGCTATATTAAAGATAGATTACTAGTTAGTTAAATAATGCAAGCTGCTAAAATTCACTCTCATCAAAGTTTTGCTATGATAACTTGGTTGCCTGAAATTTTGTCTATTCTATTACATTTCAATCTTTAGTGATTTGCCTTAATGTTATTCACCTTTATATATTTATACCCTGCAGATTTACTGTATCGCTCAGATTTCTTTCCAGGACTTGGTTGGATGTTAACCAAGTCTATTTGGGATGAACTATCACCAAAGTGGCCCAAGGCATATCCTTTACATTTAGTTTATTCTTGAATCTGGTTCCAAATGATCTAGATAGTTATGTTATGTTTCTTTGTGGGCTTCGGAAAACCTTTTGTAACAATTCTATAGACATTATTTTGCATAGTTGGAGCTCCTTTCTGTAGAGGGATGTCTCGGCTTGGTTTTTTATATGCCTGTGTATTCTTTCATTTTTTTCTCAACGAAAGTTGTTTTTATAAAATATCTATCTATCTATCTATCTATATATATACATAGTAAATTTTCCCTAGAACTGTTTCTTTGACAAAAATGAACTTATTGGGATGACTGGTTGAGATTGAAGGATAATCACAAAGGTCGCCAATTTGTTCGTCCAGAAGTTTGCAGAACATATAACTTTGGTGAGCATGTAAGTAACCTTTCACTTATTCACTTCCTTTGAGCCACGAGGATGAGGATAGAAAGTATTTTAATTTAACATTTACAAGCCATGACAACTTTCATCTATATGTTCTGCATTTTTCACGTTGGTCTTTCTGAATGCCTGGATCCTTTGCAGGGTTCCAGTATGGGTCAATTTTTCAAGCAATACCTTGAGCCAATCAAGTTGAATGACGTTCAAGTAAGCACTTTATGGTCTTTTCGTTGTCTTTTAGTTGAACTGAAACTGAATTTGAAGTTCTCTCTATCTTTTGCTTGCTAAAGATCGACTGGATGTCTATGGATTTGAGCTACCTGATGGAGGTAATATGCATTCTTATGTAATCGAAGCGAATTAAAAAATACCTATCACTAATTGTGATTCCTTTTCGTAGGACAAATATGTGAAGTACTTTGCAGATCTTATTAGAAAAGCAAAACCTGTTTATGGAAATGATGCAGTTATGAAGGCTTATAATGTTGTGGGTGATGTTAGAATCGAGTACCGAGACCAGTCAGACTTTGAACGCATTGCTCGGCAGTTTGGTATTTTTGAAGAGTGGAAGGTAGTTGTCCATTCTCCTTTTCACATCTGCAATTTCCTTGTGGCAAGATTAAATGCTTACCGATGACGGGTAGGAATAGCAGCAGGGAAATACCAGGGACGTTTCTAGGATATTAGAAGGGCATTTTCGAAGTTGGCTAGTGAAAAGCGATATAAATAGGATGAATTAAGGTTTGGAAATATGCAGAATTTTTTGGGAGTTTTGTTGGAGAAGTCCAAGCCTGGCAAAGTGCTTGGAATTGGGTATTGTAATTTTCCTTTTGGTAGTATTTGATAGGTTTTTCAACTTTCAAATTTGTATTGCATAGACCTCTTAACCTTCTCTTTTGTGCCTAATAGGTCTATGAGAAATTGACATTTAAAAAAAATCATGGAACTATAAATACGAAATTGAAATATTAGGATTCTATTTAATAATATTCATTTTTGTGCCTAATAGATTTACCAACTTTAAAAATATCACATAGGTACAACAATTTACACACAAAATTGAAATTTTAGAGGCTTTTTTGACACTTCTAAAATTTAGGGACCTTTTAGATAAAAACAAAAAAAATCTGAAAATCTAAGTTAAGAGACGTATTATACATTCTTTGAAGTTCATGAACCCGTTAGATAGAACCTTGAATTCAAGAGACTAAACTTGTAATTATTTCAATTGTTTTCTCATTTTCATTGCAATTTCTGGTTCCTTTAATAATGCAGCTTTACAATTGTACAAATATGCTTGTGAATGCATTTGTTAGATTAAAAGCTATACCATATTCTTTCGTTTCTCAGGATGGTATACCAAGGACAGCTTATAAAGGAGTGGTTGTTTTTAGACACCAAACCCAAAGGCGTATATTCCTGATTGCCCCAGATTCTCTCGAGCGTTTGGGAATATAAAGCACGCATTGATATACAAGGTCAGTAATCGCATACATATTATGAGCTCGGCTCTCCACCGTGTAACTTGATCGAAGAAACCCCCAACAATGCAATTCCATTCAGCTTCATTCCAATGCAATGTTTCAGTAGTTTCCTAAATTTAACGTTCTGATAATGGACCAAGTTTGAATCGAGTTAGCCAACAGGGTAGATTTAAGGTTAACTCGGAAAGTTTTTTGTTTCAGTGTCTTGCCCGAGCACCGAAGCTATGTTAATTCTCCATTCCATACAGGCACAAGAGGCGATCGAGCTACTAATTATTTGAACATCATATGAACTTATCTAACAGCCCATTCTCAAGGTACTGCATAGGAAAACATTTGGCGTTCCACTCATTGGTTCTTTCTCGGGATCGATTGAAAACATGCTGATGGTCACAGGCAAGAAAAAACTGTCTTTTTGGCTAAACTTGATAAACATTTTAGTTTGATAAGGTGAAATTGTTGTTGAAAATTAGCATGTTAAATGTGTTATTTCTAGCTTCAGATCTGAATGTCATTTCAAATGTTTCATTCAATGTGTGTAGTGGGGTTTTGACAAGTTCTCACTACAAATAAAGAGAGATGGAATAGAACATAGATGCATTCTTATGTTGTAGGTTCTTACTTAAATCTGAGACTTGTTTGCTAGCATACTGTTTTAGCTTGAATTTGAAAGGGATTGTAACTTGAACATCATATCTTTCTTTTTTCCTTTGCTTTGTCTAACATTCACTCTTACAACAAATTTTAAGATCTTGTTCTATCTCAAGTTGCAATATTACCCTTGACCTTTCATAAATATTTCAAAATTATCTTTGTATTAGAAAGTCGTCTGAATTTTAGATGGAAACCTAGAGTTAGAATGATGTAAAAAAAAAAAAAAAAAAAAAAAAAAAAAACAAACGGAAATGATGCTTTTAAGTTACTATCACAACATTTCAAGTCTTAATTTTTGTTCAACATTTAGTATGATTTCTACTCTAAGAGCAGTTTTGAAACCTTTTATGAAAGGGAAGAGGTGATATTGTAACATTTGAAATAATAAAGGTATCATTTTCTTTTTAATAAATGACAGAGTTTAACCTTGAAAAATTCAATATTGGAAGTAAATTTGTGTTTTACTCTATCTATTGAATTTGGATTCCATATCTAAAATTTATTTTAAATGTAATAGGTAAATTTAATAACAAAGTTCAAAATTAATTCTATGGAACAGAAAATAATCGAGATATGATTTCTGCCACTTCCAACTAGGAGGAATGTTTGGTTTTTATTGTCATATTTTATTGCCATATTTTATTTCTTCAAAATACGTAATATATTTCAACTTCATAAGGTAACTCAAAATATAATTTTATGTCGAAATCAACTTAGTTCAAATGCTTTAAAACTTGTATGGTGGATCTCTATACTTTAAATTTTGTACTATTCACTTTATGGTCAAATACTCAATTTTTTTATTGAAAAAAAAAACTCAGATGATTAATCAATTGATTTCAATTTCGTTTTCTAACATTGATATATAAATTGTGTCCAAACAATTATCTCATATTTCTTTGTAGTAACTTTGGCTTAGCCATATAATTAGGTTGGGTGAATTCAAGAATCGATCATGTTGGCTTTCTAATCAAGTTAGTACAACTTTTGTTAATTTAGAATCCATCTTTAATCTCGAAATTTGTTCATGGATGCTAAACCTAATTATATTAATGTCTATGATGGATCCTAATTGTTCATTTATTAATTTGGCATTTAAAGAAGTCTACAAAATTTACCATCCATGCATTTACGATTTTTAAATGTAATGTTAATAAATGGTATAAATTGATCAACAATTTAAGAGTTTAATTGGAAAATTACAAGAAACAAATACTTTTTGGTCTATATGTTTTGGGTTTAGTTTATATTTGGTCCATAGATTTCAAAATATTACACATTTATTCTTTTAAGTTTTAAATTTGATTTCAATTTAGTCCTTAAGTTCTAAAATGTTACAATTTTATCCTTGACATTTGAGTTTTGTTTCAATTTGATATATAAATTTCAAGATTTACACTTTTAATATCGATTTTCACTAAATACATATTTTTTGTCTTTAGTAGAGATGTCCATGGGGTGGGACGTGGGCGGAAAAGTCTTCCTCGTCCCCATCTCGCACTCCATGTCATTCCCGTCCGGTTCTCTGTGGAGGAATTTTCTCGTTTGTTTTTTTTTTAATATATTCATTTTTAATAATGTTTATGTTTATTCTAAATCAAATAAAATTATATATTAAATGAGTTATTTTCAATGATTTTTTATTAAAAGAAAATAATATAAAATTTCATGATAAAAATAATATTATTGTAGGTGCAAAAATATAATTCAATTTCATAATTTCTAAAAGTTAAAATTTATATTACAATATCATAGTCTAGTATTCCATTTAAATACTAACATTTATGATCAAAAGGAAGAAAACCTTAAATGTTAAGACAACTTAGAAATGTATTAAAGTATATGAAAATTATAAAATTACTAATTTTTTGTACTCGGTTTTTATAAGGTATATATAAATAAAAACATAATAATAATAATTATTATAAACTCATGTTCTATTTATATAAATAAGTTATCAGTTTGTGATAATAATAATATACTTATTGATATTATTATTATATATTCATCGGGGCGGGTTGGGAGGGAAACTGGGATGGGGATGGGTTGGCAACTGAGCTGGGACCGGGGGGGGGGGGGGGGGGGACTCCCCGTCCTTGTCCTCACTAGGGAAACGGGTCCGCAAGGACCCATCCCTATATATATATATAAAGTTAATCGGGGACGGGGACGAGGACGAGGTAGAGGTACCCTCCCCATCCCCGCTTCGTCTCCGACTGGGGATCTGATGATAATCCTCGGTTTGACCCCCATCCCTGGTCAAACCGAGGATTCCCCGCCTTAGTCGGGGCGGGGACCTGCGATGACCCGATCCCATGGGGATTTTTGCCAACCCTAGGGATGGGGCATATAATCCCTATCCCTGTCCCTGTTTAGTCAACAAGGAAAAAATTTGTCCCTACTCCCTCCCCCATTCTTTGTTCCATTCGGGGCTAGTCCTTACGGGATAAATGGACATCTCTAGTCTCTAGAGTTAATATATCTTAATAAATTTAAAATAATTATAATTAATTAAGTTTTACTATCGTTTTTAAAATTAAATTTAAATTTTCATGTTCAATTTTTTAAATTTATTAATAGAGGTTAAATATGTAAAATATTAGAAGTTGGGAACCAAATTGAAACAATACTCAAATCACAGGTGTAAAATTGTAAAGTTTTGAAACTTATAAACTAAATCAAAATCAAAATCAAAATTTAGTGATTAAATGTGTAATATTTTGAAAACCTGTGGACTAAATAAAGGCTAGACCCAAAACATAGAGACTAACAAGATACTTTTCTGAAGCTAAAAGTCACATAATATTTTTCAAACGACATATGAATGAGGATATAAATTAATATTTTTCAAACGACATATGAATGAGGATATAAATCGACATACTCACTGACGAATGTCCATATTTTAAATTAATATAATTATTAGTGTAAAATTTTAATTATAAGTATAGATTAAAATCTCGGAGTAAAAATTGTATTTAATATAAGAATAGATTGATGTTATGATTAATTGTATTTAATTGTTTTTGGCAACATTAATTATATTTAATATATTTACGAGATTTCATGTGAGATTAGTTAACGAGTATTTAAAAGAAAAAAGAAATGCGAAGGATATCGTATTCCGGGTCAGGTATAAACGTTTATCCATGAACGGAATAGTACGCCCCAACACACAAACAGGTCCACTCTTCAAGTTCAAAAACCTAACTAGCGCTGTGTTCTACCGTAAGCTTTGACAGTTTTCTGTTCCCGCCGTGAGCTCTGTCGTAGCAGCTTCAATGGCGTCCATTCCCTCAAACAATCACAACGACAAGAAGAAGAAGAAGAGTCACAAGCTTTCAGACCTCAAAACCCTAGGCCTCCAACTTCTCTCATCTCGAGCTCACATCAACAACCTCCCTCTGCTTCTCACCTACGTTTCTCCTTCTTCTCCTCCTCCTTATGTCCTTGAAGCCCTCCTCTCCCTTCAATCCTTCTTCATCACCAACCTCCCCTCCCTCCCTTCATCCTCCTTCAAGCCTGCCGCCGCCGGAGACGACGTTCAGGTCGACGCCGAGTTCATTTACCGGACCTGGCTCCGTTCCAAGTTCGATGAACTCGTTAAGTCGCTTATCGATGTGGCGGTTTCTTCCGAATGCGACGACACTCTCAAGGTGCTGGCATTTTGTGAATTTCGAATTCGTTGTGTTGTTTGTGATTTGTTTTGTGTTTGGTGATTTAGTTTAATTATGTATTTTTCTTTATTCTGTTGTTGTGCGTGGTTTAGGAGATTGTACTGGATGCGATTATGGAGTTTGTTAAAGTTGGTAATAAGGGGAAATTTCACTCCGCTGTATACCACAGGTTTCTACAGAGTATCGTAAGTTGCTTTGCCATCGTTAATTACTAGATTTTTGCTGCGTTTCTGATTGTGCTGGAGCTGTGCATTTTACTTTTTCTCTTACATGTAGGCTCATTCTTTGACTCCAGTTGATACTCTGATAGCATTGCTTGTGAAAAAGTACTTCAATCACCTCGATGTCCGGTATGTTTTTTTTCTTCTTCATTTTTTCCCCTTTTAACATCCCGTGCCCAACGTTCAAAATATTTTGCTTTTGCTTCTTGTGCACTGACATGACTGGGATTTCATTTTAACGTTTGTTCCCGCCCTCTTTAGCTCTGTACATTGCATCCTTTTCCTTACATTGTTGATTCCTATGCTAAAAAAGATGTATGGCTTAGTTTTTACCATATTTATAACATTTTTCTCGAATTCTTGAGAGGCATGCTTTAGAATGCCTATGAGATCCATTTTAACTCGCTTCTCTCCTGTGCAGTTATTTCACATATATTAGCATTAAAGAACTTGCCAAGACTTTTAAGGCTGAGTACATGTCTGGTATTTTCTCCCACCTATTCTTGACATTTTGTTATTTTTATTTTCTGAATTTTCCCTTCAGTGAAACTATCTTCTACTTGTAGGTGATAGAAATGTTAGGATTAATGGCGATGATGGTGGTCATTCAAGAGAAGGGTAAATGTTATTTGATTTGAATCATTGTCCTAAAACACTGCTTCTCATCAACATTTTTTAAAGTCATTATACTTCTATATATGCTTGGGATTTTCTCCTTTTTTGGAAACGAAGTATATTAATATTTTAGTTACCCTATGTATATATGATGAGGGAGGAGTCAGCCTACTTTGTCTATGTGGGAATCTTTACCTTGTCTACAGGGAGGGAAACACGTCGTATGTTTTTTTTAGCTCAACAATTTAGGAGTGGGGACTCAATCGCCTGAGATTTAGGGATGCATTGGCACATTAGTTTGTTAATTTAATTAAGAAGTGTAATTTCTTCAATTCTTTGTCAGGCCATATGATATTTAGATCACAAGGAATATATTTTTAACCACCTTAATCCACAAGTTTGTGCTTTGCATGATCCCCATGGAATAATAATTTAAAGGCACTGGAATTATGAAGCCTTTTCAAAATTTGGTTCATCACTGGTGACGTTTGTATTGAATGCATGGAATTTACCTTCTTCCATGCAGAGTGGAGTTCATTCACATTGTGCACTCTATTTTATCCTCCATTCCCCCTTTGGAAAACTCAAATGAATCTGACTACACTATGTGGGTTGAATCAGGTAATTTCTACACAGATTTCGTTTTTGAGCTTATAGATGTCTGTTTGTTTTTATACATAGATCTTGAATTCTTAACATGTTGAATTTAACGTCTCTAACCTTCTCAAACGGTGTTCTGATGGACTGTTTTGGAGACGTAAATAAACTTCTTAGTTTCAACTTTCATATTGACATTTAATTTAGTTTGGTCATTAAAATGGCATCATGAGCTCCAATTTAAGATGAGTAATTTCTAATATGGCCAAGACTGGCCAAACTTTGAATTTTATACTTGGGCCAATTTGAGTAATTGGATTTGTAGGTTCTTTTTATAAACATATTTACACCTGGAATCTTTCATTTTTATGTTTAAACCCTCATGGTGTGTTCCAGAGAGCAGTGCTCAAGATTGTTGTTAAGGGTTCCCCCAATCAAATGACTAATAAAAAGACACTTAATACAACTGGAGAAGTTTTAGCATTTATAGTCTAAATATTCTTTTATCCAGCAGGAGAAGTTTTAGTATTTTTAGTCTAAGCACTTTTTCTCCAGCTAGAGAAGTTTTTTGTAATCTCTAAGGATGGCATACCCTTTTCATATTTCATTTGATTAATGAAATCGTTACCTGCCTAGAAAAAAAATCTAATAAAAAGACCATTGAAGAACTGCTGATCAAGATTCTAAATTTACATTTGTACGAATAACGAGTCATGACATTGAGCATTGCGATTATCTTCTGTGTTTATCGCCAGCACTCCTTTGGTTTTAAGAACCAGAGTTTTTGCTTAAGTTATTATTTTTCCAATTGAAGGTGATGATAACAATGCGCTTTCTGACAATCAAGAAGCAAAGCAGCTTAAGATGAAGAAAAATGATGAAGAGGTCCTTACAACTAGTTCGATCTTTATCTATTTTTTTTTTTTCTCTATTTTCGGTTTTGTTTCTTCTTTTAAAGAACATTATTAACACCCTTCAGGTCTTATCTGCATCAAAGATTGTTAGAAGAATGAAATTAAAATTTTCAAAAGCATGGATTTCATTTCTGAAGTTACCGCTTCCAATTGATGTGTACAAGGAGGTAACTACTCTGCTCTTTGTTTTTGGCTCTGTATAAAAGCATTTGTCATCCCGAAATTGGTCTGTATATCATGGTTTTTCCACCTATTATAATTAACTTGATCGATTACTCAAGAAGTCAATATTGTTTCTGGATTTTTTTTTTTTAAAGAAACGAACTTTTCATTGGATTAATGAAAATAGACAAAGTCTCAAGTACAAAAGACAAATATAGTGGAACAAGAGGTGCGCCTGGGCATCTCAGCTAGGTTGACACTTCCATAGCACCCTCATCATATCCACAAGGAAACAAAACAACCAAAATAGCCAATATCCGAAGTTCGACGACTATTACAAAAGTTATACCAAAACTAGAAAGAATAAAACAAACCAGAAATACAAAAGGAGGAACTGCTTCTAATATGGAGGATAGATAAAAGCCCGCCAATTCAGATTCAGCTCCTGGATTGAGAAATCTTCAAAGGCTCTTGATAGTGTGCACCAAGAAAAAGCGTTCAGTTGAGCAAACTCAAAACAATCTAACCGTGGAGAAGCTTTATCTTGAAAAATTTTGGTTTCTTTCAAACCATAATTTAGCTAGCAAGGCTTTAACCGCATTGCTCCAAAGCAATTTAGGTCTCTTCTTAAGGGCTGGCCCAACCAATATCTGCAAGACACTGCTCCTAAAATCACAACCAAAAACCCAACAAAGATTAAAAAGGAGGAACATATGGGACCGACACTTTTTAGCATAAACACAATAAAAAAGTAGGTGTTGTAAGTCTTCCTGGTTGTCCAAACACAGTGGACAAATGTGAGGTGAAAGGCAGTGAGAGGGGAGCTTCCTTTGCATGACTGTGGCACAATTTAAGTTCCCAAGCAACATGATCCATGTAGTGATGTTCACTCTTCGTTGACTTTTTGTTTTCCAAGGACCCTCCTAAAGTGAAGGTCAATGGGAGAGGCCAAGGCAAGAGATTTAACAGAGAAGACTCCACTTGCTTCCAATGACCAAATTCTTTTATCTGGAATACTAGAGGTTTTTCTGTCCACAAGAATGCACAAAAGAATCTGGAAATCATTAATCCTTTTTCAACAAACTTCGAAAGAAAATAGACCATGAGGATGTGGAGGAATCCCAGTGGTCGGAGTCAGAACCTTTAGGCTTAAGTGCAACCTTAAAAAGCCAAGGAGATTTGATGTTAAGTTTGTCCAGCCAAGGATCAGACCAAAAGGCTGTTCTGCTCCCATTCCCAACCTTAAAACCTGCCAAGTCCTCAATTTTCCACCACTGTCTTGAAATATTGATCCACGGGCTTCTAAGGTTGGAGTGCTCCTTTCCATTAGTGTGCCATTTGAAAGGGCTACTCCCATGTATGCTTCGTATGACCTGACAACAAAAAGGGTCTGCCTACCTTAATGCTTTTCTGATTTCTCCCGGAATGAACCTCGAAACCAGCCACTTGTTCTGATCTTCAGAGATTACATTCCATTCTAAATTTGTTGGGATGGTTCCAACACTAGGGAGTCTTCGTAAAGGGACTTATAGAAGTCAATGATTAGATTTTCAATTTCACAGAAAGAATTTGTTGGGAAACCTTGATTATTTGTTAATTCTGAAATCAGCAAGGGAGCGGCGGGAAAATCTCGAATTCTCATCTCCCAATTTGAGCTAGCTTACTCTTTTGAATTAAATTTCTTTCCTCCAATCTGTAAAGGGGCAATAAATCAGCCTTCAAGGACACTCTCAAATCCAGATCTAGTGTGGAAGATTCATGAGATTCTGCCTTGTTCTCTTCTTTGCCGATTTCTTCTAACAACTTTTCTTCCTGTCTTCTTTGTTTTCCTTCACAATCAGCATGCCAAACTTTTAAGGTGTTCTTTAAGTTTCACAATTTTGAGGATATTACAAAACCTGCCCAACCTTGATAATTTCCCGAGTTTAAGGATCTTTCTATAATTTGATAAAAATGCTTGTTTAGCAGCCAGCTATTGCAAAAGCGAAAAGGAGAGGGCCCCACTCAAAGGATGCAACTTCTAGCAAAAGGGGAAAATGATAGGAGGAGATCCGGACTTTCTTTACCACTCTTGTGTCTGCAAATGCCTCATCCCAATCATTTGAAACAAGGAATCTATCAAGCAAAGAACGTGAAACCACCCTTCCTTCCCTTGACCAAGTAAATCTTCCATTAGATAGTGGTATTTCCAGCAAATTGGCTTCTGCAATGAACTTGTTGAACTTCCTCATGCCTCTTGTTAATCTTCCCATTGGAAAGTGTTCAAGAATTGTTCTAGTAACATTGAAGTCTTCACCCAAGCACCAAGCTTCTGTGCAATAGGCTGAAAGGGATGATAATATAGGCCAAATAAATCTTCTTTCTTTGTAATCCGATGGGCCGTATACATTAGTCATCCAACAAACTTTTCTAAACGGATAAAGAGTAGCCTCCTTTTAGGACTTCAATAATTGAGATTTTGCTTTCATCCCACATAGTTAGCATTCCTCCTGATTTACCATAGGCTTGAACACAAATCCATCCTACATCTTTTGAGCTCCATAAAGCTTTGATAAGGTCAATTTCAAATGATTCTCTCTTAGTCTCTTGAATTAGCACCAAGTCCGGATTTGTATTTTTAATCAGACGTTTAAGGGCCAAATGTTTAGATTGGTCTCCAAGTCCTCCAGTGTTCCAAGTTATAATCTTCATCGTGGACAAATTCCTTGAATTTCTCACTCTTTCTATCCTCAAGTCAAGGTAAGCTCACAAGCTTCTACTATCGATCTCAACTTTTGGGGAATTTTCTTTCTTTGATTAGGAGGGAAACGAGATGCTTCAATCCTTCCAATTTCCTTGCTGTCAACAGGTTGAAACAAATTACTGAGATCAATACCAAAAGAATCAATTCCTTATGTTTCTGCTTGGTGCACCTATGTTTCATAAGCATCTAGCTCTTAGCACTAACAATTGATTTTCCATCCGAATCTTGTTGAATTGTGCTTGAATTGATTGGAGAAGGACACGAGGTACCTCACACAAATTGAATGTTTACGCCTAAGATTTTAATGATAGATTGTTGGAAGTTAAAGGACGAAAAAGGAGACTTTACTGACCTGTTGATTGAATAACTTGGAAGTTGAACTCGGACACAACATTCTTCCAGTAGATCAGAGTTCACTAATGCGGACCAAGAGTTGAGGAAGGAGGTTCGTCCATTGACGTAATGTTTTGGGAAAGGCTTGAACAAATGAGCACGCTTTTTTAGAGCCGAAGAGGAGATCCTAATCGTGGAGATTTTGTCTGGTTTATTACTTAAAGAACACTGGTTTGAATTATGCTATGAAGATTCAATAGGAGAGGAGTCTGACCGATTGTACTGTGAGGCTTGGATAGGAAAATCGGGAACTAAGTCAGAGTTTCACCATTGGCGTACCAGAAACTTGGAGTAGCTGAATCGTTTGGGGTTGTGGGGCCTACCATATGTTTAAGATTCTTCCCAGGAAAAGCAGGGGCGTTTGAATGTCTATTAATCATAAAACTGCTGGAATGGGAAGCGTTTCTTTTCTCATTAAGTATTCGACCGCCGAATTTCTCTCTCATTGAATTTGACCCATCAGATTCGTTTCGCGTGCTCGACTTTGACTCTTCCTCTTCAAGTGCGTTTAGCTTAGACGTGTTCGTACCTGGATTTTGAATCAAATCCACTTATAGCGTTTTGAGTCGTCTGCAACGGTCTTTGGTTTTTTTGATGAACAATGGTCGGCTTCCATGAAGGCCTTGAGAGAAGGATGAAGTGCTTTTTAATGGCTTCGAAGGGATTTCTAGAGAAAATCAACTTGAGAAAATCCCATTCACTGATTGATAAGTTGATATTCACATCTTCATCTGTAGCAACCTGTTGCAAACAAACTAAATCAATAGGATTAGAGAAATCACTAATGAATAGATCTTGTTAACAATGTTGGTAGCTTCAATTGATTCAACCTCACCAAAATTAACAAAGAAGTTGCCCCTGATTTCATCCTTTAACTCGATTGTCGCAAGCATAAAACCACACAAATTCTTTTTGACCTGGATTTTTGCTTCAGCTCAATTCATGAGGTTAAGTGTTTCAATTGCTGTGCTCTCCAGCCCTCCAAAGTGCACACCAATAGCCTCGAACATGTCTCTACACCAAAATTCCAGGGGAAGATTTTTTTATAGATAGCCAACCTCCAAATCCTTTTAAAAACGATGGCCTACTGTGCTGAAATGTGCTCCACTTTTCAAATAATAGATGATATTTCCCATAGTCAAACCATTTCCCTAGAGCTTCATTCATTTCTTCAAGCTTTCCTTGGTTAACTTTGATCAAAGCTCTGCAAACAAAGGATTAATAATAACTTTAGCTCGAAAGAGACCTTCCTGGAAATTGATGATATATTTCATTCATCAAACACAAATAGTCTTGATAGCACCCATAAATTATTAAAATCTTCTTGTAGCAGGCTCTGTTTTCCAATCTCTAAAGCAGGGAATGGAGATTCAAACTTTTTTTTGTTTTGTCGTTTGCTCTGTTTTAGCGTTGAGGAAGCGGAGGGCTTCTGGGCTTTAATACCAACGTTGCGTTGCTCTCATGTTAGTTCAGTGGGATGGGGAGTTCTGAAGTAGGTTCATCAAATGTTTCAACCATCAAATTCAATCTAAGTGACGCTTAAGCATTCCCAAAAAGGCTTTCCATCCCTACTGCACTTTCTCCACTGGTATATGGATGAAGGATTGACTGCCATGTGCCGGCCACACCACACATCTTAGAACCCGTTTGTGTTGGAAGTGAACTTCGAGAGTCTTGTTGCCCCAAAATCATCACGTCCATTCCTTAGGAAGAAACAATTACTTCATCCACTAAGAAGTTCTGAAATTTGATCCATAAACCAAAGAAGATGGGACTTTGATAAATGGAGGACTTTATTAGCTTTCACATCTTCTACACAAAAAAATTCGGATTCGAGCCAAGTGCAGAAAAAATCACCGTTCACTTTGCAACTAACCACTTTCATGATGTTTCGTGTAGTAGTCAGAGAGGTCGCTGGAGATCCTTGTCCCCGTAGTCGCTCTATGACCAAGAGTGGAGATGATTGGATAAGAAGAGTATGTTGAGGAAAGCGATTAGAGGTGTAGAAGGCTATCGAAAAAGTGAGGAGAGGGAAGGAGAGGAGCCGCAGATATTTTGGTCGGGGGAAGGAAGGAGGGAGCTGAAGAACATTATTCTTAGGTTTTATGTTTCTGGAAACAATTTACATCTCATTTTACCTTTGATGTAGTTATTTTATTTTGTGGGGGGCGCACAATGCAGTTATGCTTTCTAATGATCTAGATGGACAATTTATATCCATACGATTTGCTGCTGTTTGGGAACAGTATTAAAAAAATTGTTCCCCACTTTTTTCAATTTGTATTCTAATATTAATGTTCGGACAGTAATTCTTTTACGTTGGTTTTGGTTGAGTTATTTTTAATAGTTGCCTTTAGCTTGAGTATTGAAATAGAAGAGAAAGAAAACGACACAAGGAGTTTACGTGGAAAACCCTAATTCAGGGAAGAAAAACCACGATAGAAAAGGACTTATTATTTTTAAACGTCATACTACAATAAACCTTAACCTCAGATATAAATAGAATGAGATGAAACCCTAATTTAGCAAATATAGTATAAATTACAAAAATGCCCTTAGGGCTAATTCAACGTATTTCAACACTCCCCCTCAAGTTGGGGCGTAGATATCGGCAAGACCCAACTTGCTAATACAAGCTTCAAACGTTTGTCTCGATAATCCTTTCGTAAGAACATCTGCAACCTGTTGGACTGAAGGTACATAGGGAATACAGATAGCTCTGCTGTCTAACTTTTCTTTAATAAAGTACCTGTCAATTTCCACATGTTTGGTTCTATTATGTTGCACGGGATTATTCGCAATACTGATGGCAGCCTTTTATCACAATACAGCTTCATGGGCCCCGAACTATTCTCGTGAAGATTAGATAAAACTTTCTGCAACCAGATTTCTTCACACACTCCTAGACTCATAGCTCTATACTCTGCCTCAGCACTACTTCTGGCCACTACACCCTGTTTTTAACTTCGCCAAGTTACCAAATTTTCCCATACGAAGGTACAGTACCCTGAGGTTGACTTTCTATCAGTCACAAATTCGGCCCAATCTGAGTCAGTATATGCCTCGATGCTCCGTGTGTCATGTTTTCTAAACTCCAAGCCTTTCCCAGGGGTGGACTTCAGGTGTCTCAAAATTCGAGTCACAGCTTCCATGTGCTCCTCATATGGACTCTGCATGAACTGACTTACCACACTCACAGCATAAGAGATGTCGGGCCTAGTATGAGATAACTAAATCAGTTTTCCTACCAAGCGTTGATACCGCTCCTTATTCACAGGAATTTCTTCCGAAATGTTTTTCAGTTTGCTATTGACCTCAATAGGAGTGTCAATGGGTTTGCATCCAGTCATTCCTGTTTCCTTCAACAAGTCCAGAGTATACTTCCGCTGAGATACAGATATTCCTGCTTTTGATCTTGCCACTTCCAACCCGAGAAAATGCCTCAAACTACCAAGATCCTTGATTTCAAATTCACTTGTCATCCTTTGTTTTAGCTTAGCAATTTCTGTCGTGTCATCTCCTGATAGGATAATGTCATCAACATACACTACCAATACAACAATCTTTCCTAAGAGTGATTTTTTTGATAAACAAAGTATGATCAGAATGCCCCTGAACAAACCCTTGGGACTTAACAAACACGGTGAACCTATCAAACCATGCCCTAGGGGACTTCTTCAACCCATATAAAGACTTCCTGAGTTTGCAAACATGATTCCCAAATTTAGCTTCGAAACCTGGAGGTGGACTCATGTAAACTTTCTCTTTTAACTCACCATTTAGGAAGGCATTTTTTACATCTAGATGATGTAGGGGCCAATCTTTATTTACGGCGACAGATAGAAGAACACGAATCGTGTTTAACTTAGCCACTGGGGAAAAAGTTTCTGAATAATCAATCCCATACGTTTGAGTGAACCCTTTCGCAACTAACCTGGCCTTATATCTCTCGAGTGTTCCGTCAGACTTATACTTCACTGTGAACACCCATTTGCAACCAACTGTTTTCTGACCTCTAGGGAGAGCTACTAACTCCCAAGTCTTATTTGCCTCGAGAGCTCTCATTTCCTCCATTACTGCTGCTTTTCACTCGGGAACTTCTATGGCCAAATGTACACTGGTAGGTATTGCTAGAGCATCCAGCTGAGTAGTGAAAGCCTTAAAACCAGGAGATAAGTTACTATAGGTCAAAAAACTATGCAAAAGGTACTTTGTACATGACCTGGTTCCCTTTCTCAGAGCAATTAGAGCAATTGACATATCCAGAGTGGTATCATAGTTGTCAGTTTTCGTCTGTCTCTCTTCAGTATCAGACTTCTGAGACAATTCTACATCTTCTTGAGGATCTTTCAGCACCTCATTATCTCCTGAAGTTTCAACCTACTTTGAGCTTGTCTCATCATTTTCTATGTTCCCAGACTTCTCTTCAAGAATCTCCTCTGAAACAACGGGATCTTGAACCTGAGCTGGTTCCGACGCTTGGACATTTTCCAATGGAGCACCAGGGGTTTCTTGAATTTCCTTTTTGAGATTCTTCCTGTAGTATGTTATCTAGGACACTTGTCTAGTAGGAAGGACCGACACGGGAATAGCAGGAGCAGAGTTAAGTTCAAGACTAGGTAGACTGGGTCCAGAAATATTAGGATTAGGCTCAAGATTGAAGCTAATAGGTACGGAGTACGTGGAACTGTTAGTCTCTTCATTCGTGGTCTCCCCCTGAAGATGACTAACGGGAAAGAACGGTTTATCTTCAAGGAACATGACATCCATAGTGAAAAAATATTTTTTGGAAGATGGGTGAAAGCATTTATAGCCTCGCTGGTGAAGAGGATACTCGACAAACACACATTTTTGAGCTCGTGGAGCCAACTTAGTTCAGTGTGGACCATGAGTATGAACAAAGGCTGTACGCCCAAACACACGAAGAGAAACCTCAGGAATAAGACGGGTAGACTGATAGGACTCTTTAAAGCACTCAAGAGGAGTTTGAAACTTTAGAACTCGTGAAAGCATTCTATTAATGAGATGAGCTGCGGTAAGAACTCCATCTCCCCACAGGTACGAAGGGAGAGACATTGGAATCATCAAGGAACGAGCCACTTCAATGAGGTGACAATTTTTCCATTCAGCCACCCCATTTTGTTGAGGAGTATATGCACACGAGTTTTGATGGATGATCCCTTTTGACGCTAGGAATTCCTGGAAGGTGTGATTGACAAACTCACGGCCATTGTCATTCCGAAGAATGACAATCTTTGTGTTGAACTGTGTTAATATGGTGGTATAGAACTGTTTGAAGGTAGATAGGACTTCGGACTTATCAGCAAAGAGATATACCCATGTAAGTCGGGTATGGTCATCGATGAAAGTTACAAACCATCGTTTACCAGACAGGGTAGAGATGCTTGAGGGACCCCAAACATCACTATGGACCAGGTTAAAAGGCTGGGTAGGTTTATAGGGTTGAGAAACAAACAACACACGAGGTTGTTTAGCACGTATACAGACATCACAAGATAATGAAGAAACATTCACATTATAGAATAAATGAGGAAATAAATATCGCATATATTGAAAACTAGGATGTTCAAGACGGAAATGCCACAATAAATAATTTGTTTCAGACATAGTAAACGAAGATAAAAGACTAGTCCTAAACAAGCTTTTGGAGGAAGCATCTTCAGAAAGGAAATATAGGCCTCTGTCATATCGGGCAGTGCCAATCGTCTTCCTCGAGCTCAAGTCCTGAAACAAAGCAGTATCTGGTGAGAAGACAACTCTACAGTTCAAATCTTTTGTTATTTTGCTTATTGATAATAAGTTGTAAGAAATTTTGGGCACATGTAAGACATTTTGCAGAGTTAATCCATGAAATGGTGACAGTTTGCCTTTTCCAGCAATAGGAGCGAAGGACCCATCCACAATTCGAATCCTCTCATTTCCAGCACTTGGATAGTATGAGAGAAATTGGTCGGATGAGCCAATCAAGTGATCGGTCGCTCCTGAATCTAGAATCCATAACTCATTCCCTTCAACAAGGAAACTAAAAGATTGAGGGTTACCTGATTAAGCAACTGCCGATCCCTATGGTACCTGAATCACCAGGGTTGGTCAGTGGAGGCTGAGTTTGAGGTTGTGCGGCCCCCTCAACTGATTCACCCACTAGAGCACGTCCAAATTTCGACTTGTCCTTCGGAGGGCGACGTTTACTATTCGGAGGGCGACCATGGAATTTCCAGCACTGATCTTTCGTGTGCCACTGTTTTTGCAATGCTCACATACTGGGGGTGTTTTACTATTCTGCTTGTCACCATCAGCTCCAACAGACTTCACCCCGAAGGTAGCTGACTCTACAGTGGTAACACCCGACCCATTCATTGCACTTGATCTATCTTCTTCCAATCTAACCTCTGAACAGACCTCCATGAGAGACGGTATTGGTTTCTGCCCTAGTATTCGACTTCGAACTGTATCAAATTTGGGGTGCAACCCTGCAAGAAAATCATACACACGCTCAACCTCTTCTATCTTGGAGTATTGAATTCCATCTTGCGAGCAGTTCTAGATGATCTCCCGACATAGATCCATTTCTAACAACGACATCTTGCTGAAGTATGACGTTACATCCATACTCCCTTGTTTGCATTCGTGAACCTGTTTACGTAGAGTATACAGGCGGGATGCGTTCTGACACCTGGAATATAACCTTTGGATTGCATCCCAAATATCTCGGGTAGTGGCTGAATAGAGTAAAGGTTTCCCAATTTGTGGTTCCATGCTTCTGATTAACATTGAGTGGAGTAAAGAATCGTTTGCCTTCCAGACACGCTCTTGAAGATCTCTAGGATTCGGTCGTGGTATCTCTCCAGTCAAATATCCAAACTTATGGCGTCCCTCAAGGACCATTTTAATTGTTTGGGACTAAGAGAAGTAATTTTGCCCATTCAACTTCTCTCCCGTGATCATTCCTGCCGAATTTCCTATAGTTCCAGATAAAAAATTAGTAGTAGTAAGAGTAGGAAACATTGATACCGGATTTTCTGAATACACCGGGGAAGAATCATGGTCATTCAATCTGGCTCCAAGGGCGGCCATCTGTTGCTGGAGACTAACCAATTGTTGTTGGAGTTCCCCATGAGATTCAGATTTGGAATTTTTCTGTCCAAAAGTCATGGGATTTTCTTCAACGGAATCACCCATTTGAAACTGAGGTTGAACCGGGTACACATGAGGAAGAAGCTGTCCACCATGGTACTGTGAAGGAGCTACTGTCGAAAGTCCACCGGCGGTAGAATGCGGCTACCCGTGACCGGCGTTGCTCCTAGACGGTTGCGACGGAGGGTAACGGACAGAAGGCTCGGCGATCGGCTGCGAGGTTGAAGCAATTGCGCCGATCTGACTCGACCCGGCAAACCCACGACCGTCTGGAGCAGATCCGGTCTTGAGCGAAGTCAAGGGACCGATCGGCTGCAAGGGACAGACTGCGTGCGCCAGAAAAGGAACGCTTGCGTGCAAAGTCGAGGGGCCTTCATCGATCGGTTGGAATGACTGAGTCTGGAAGCTAATCGGCGCGTCGGCTGGAGCAAGCCCACCATCAACTGTTCGGCTCGCCGGCTGGATCTGTTCGGCTACGCCACCTGGGATGATGGTTCGGAGATAGCGGTCGACTGCTGCTTGAATCAAAGCCTCATTGGTCAGTGTACCTTCACCTATCAAGTTTGATGACTGAGTTTCTTCTATTGGGGCTAGGGTTTCATCACCTTACTCTGATACCATATTGAGATAGAAGAGAAAGAAAACGACACAAGGAGTTTACGTGGAAAACCCTAATTCAGGGAAGAAAAACCACGATAGAAAATGACTTATTATTTTTAAATGACATACTACAATAGACCCCAACCTTAGATATAAATAGAATGAGATGAAACCTTAATTTAAGCAAAAGATAGTATAAATTAAAAAAATGCCCTTTAGGGCTAATTCAACGTATTTCAACATTGAGAAGAAATTTTCTAGTGTTAATTATACCAGAAACACAAGTGATGTACAGGAGGCTCTCATGGTAGGCCATGAAATAGTGTAAGAATTCTTTTTTTTTTTTTTTTGGGTAACATTTTCATTAAAAAAATTCTAAAAGACTAATTTTCTGAAAACCACCCGAGCAGTAACTGTTTTTTAGCTTTATTTTATCTGGGGACTTAGGACTAGACCTATAAAGCAAATCCTCTGGTCTTTTGTAAACTTCTTGTGATCGATCCCCATCTAATTTAGGTAAGAAGTTGTATTATCATAGATTCTCTCTGTGTTTCTTGACGATACCTCTCGTATCATTGTACCATATTGTTGTCTTTTTCTTCAATTACTTATTCTTGATAAATACATGGGTTGGTTATTCAGAAAATCTTCTATGATTGTCTGTGTAACAACCTACCCTTCCCCATTGTCTTCACATTGTAATTCTTTTTATCCCCCTTTTTTAGCGTTGTTGTCATCTAATATCATTTTGCTCATCCTTTTGCTACTCAGGTTCTTGTAATTCTTGATCAGGAAGTCATTCCTTATCTTTCTAAACCAATCATATTATGGTTAGTGATAATATGGCTTGTATATTCTCTCTTATAAATAAAGCTTGTATTTCTCATTAAACACATTTGTTACAAAATAAAATGCAGCGACTTCTTAATAAAATCCTACGATATTGGTGGCGTCATCAGTGTTATGGCTCTTAGCAGCCTCTTCCTCCTAATGACAAAATATGGTTTAGAATATCCAAACTTCTATGAAAAACTTTACGCTCTACTGGTCCCTTCAATATTCATGGCAAAACATCGGGCCAAGTTTTTTCAGGTAAAGTTGAGTGGTTTGTCTTTTTTTTTTTTTTTTTTGTTTACATTATCTTTTTCGGAAATGAATTTTTAGGAGTATGGATGGCGATTGCAAGTATCTTCTTGGAATTTTAAATGCTCTTCAATCTTGAGAGTATAATTATCTCCTAATTTAAAGACTATTTGGTTGCCTATTTCACCTAGTTTGAGTTAATTCCAGTAGATAATACAATGTAAAGGGAAGGGTTTTTGGCATGCTTTTCTTGGTGCATTTGGATAGATAGAAATCTCAAAAGAGGTTTGGGACATTGTTAAATTTAGTATACCCTCTTTGTGGATGTCAATTTCTAGGTTATTTATCAGTTAGGTTATTTATTTATTTATTTATTATTATAAATATTGGAGTTTGTTAGTACTTGGCTAGAGTTCTGATTCCTTTTGTTGCAAATTGAGAAGATGATCAAATATTAAAGCTACTCCCGTTTATTTATTTTGTACATAGAACACATTTCCATATCCTAGGGGTTCGTATGTCATCAACGATGAAAACCAAGTTGTAATATCACTAATGACTTTTCTAAATGTAATGGTTCATTTTCGGTGATTTCCTAACATTTTTTATACCGTTCTTGGCAGCTTCTTGATTCCTGCTTGAAGTCGCCACTTCTTCCAGCATACTTGGCTGCTGCTTTTGCTAAGAAATTGAGTAGGCTATCACTTGTTGTTCCTCCATCAGGAGCACTTGTCATTATAGCACTTATTCACAATCTCTTGCGGAGACATCCCTCAATCAACTGTTTGGTTCACCGGGTAGCTCTTATTTATTATTATTTTTTTTTAATGTGGAAAGCCATTTTATATGAGTAGCTAGCTTTACTGCAATAAGATTACTTTCTTAACCTCGCCTGTTGACCTTTGAAAGCTATAGTATGGCCTAGCCCATAGTGGGATAACTATATTTTGGGATTTAAGAGACATTAAGTAGTCACCTCTTGGTGGTGGAATTTGGGAATGGGGATCCAAATTACCCCGTTTGGTGGGAATCTATGCAATTCCAACATCTTAGTATTCCTCTTGGAGAACATTTTGTACATCAAACATGGTTTTCTAAATCCATTTCAGCATTTTGTTTAGCCCAGCGTTTCGGTCGGCAGTGGCATCATAAACCTATCAGATCTTGAAATTATGTACCATCGGCATCCTAATTCAGCACGCTTCAGACCAGTCTTACTCGCGTTCACGAAACTATTGCATTATAAAATTTAAAGTTGACAAGTAGATCAGTTAACCTATGAAGCATAATTACAATTAATTATAATTCAATTACATTTTATAAATCCTTCACCAATGCAAACAGTTATACGACTCAAACTTTGTTCCTAGTTATCTAAGAACCATTGGTTATGCTCTGAAGTAGGCATTTGTTTTCCAATTTCAAGCAATCCTGTTCCTAAGCTTCGCATTCTTGAGCCCCAACACTGAGCTATATATCAAACATTCTAGATTTTTCTAATTCTCCCAGAAATAGGTGGTCTGCGGGGATTCTCAAAAAATATCTATTGCCATAAATAAGTGGCTTAACTAGAAAACATTGTCGTTCGGTGGATTTTCTATTTGAAAACTGTCCACCTTAGGATATTGGTTATGATTGAAGGTAGCACTGTTTTTAATCTTATTGTTATAGATAGATTCTATAACCTGTGCATCAACTTCTTTTGCTTTCTTTGGAATGTAATGTATGTATGATGTGAGTAGGAGAATGTTAGTGAGAGTAAGAACGATGATTCAAAAAGTGAAGAGGTTGTTAAAGGCGCAGATGCTTCAGAGGTTGATGCTGATACACCCAACATGAAGCCAGGCATCGACCATTTTAACTATGAGGAAACTGATCCTATTAAATCTAGTGCCTTGAGTAAGTGTTGTTTTTTTCTTTTTCTTTTTTCCTTTTTACTTTATAAATGGGTGGTTTTTTCCCTTTAATTTCTTGGATTATATTCTTATCATCACGCGTTTGATAATTTATTTCGTGCCTTCCAATTGGATTCTCTCTCTATTGGAGGGAAGGGGACAAGGACATGTGGATTAATTAGTGTTCCTGTGGTGAACTGTTAATATCACCATCACTTGTCAAAATTGCTTTCTTGACTTACTTTCCTATGGTTTACACAAGATCTTTTAATTCATAAGTCTTGTCAGGTTTCATGGCTGAAAATACAGTTAGCTATGTGTCATGTGGTTGTTTGTTCCACAATAGTCCATGTGTGCTCAATTTGAATCGTGCCTTTTTGAGTTAATTATATTGGTGGCCGCTTTCTTTTTATTTTGTGTGGTGATTTAATATTTGGTGAGATCCTTGTTAACAAGAATTATTGGTACAGGAAGTTCACTTTGGGAAATTGATAGTCTTCGACACCATTATTGTCCTCCTGTTTCAAGGTATGCAGTTTAATATTGATCCAGAAACTTCCGTTGGTTCGGATTTCATACTGAAAACTAGTCCTTATGTTCTTGTAGGTTAGTTTTGTCCCTTGAGAATGATCTGACTGTGAGATCAAAAACAACTGAAATTGATGTTAAAGATTTTGTTGCCGGTTCATACTCTACAATACTCGGGCAAGAGGTAAGTTTCACTGGTTCGGTAATTTTGCTATAATTAGTAAGTTATTTTATATATTCTTGTAAGATTATATATTGTCCTTTTTTAAATTGCAATGGTTAAGATTATTGACTATTATTCCATAGAAAGAGTGGATGTTTTCTCCTTTGTTCGGGATGAATCTCCTAGCTATTTACGACCTTTGATATCGTCTCTGAAATCCATCTTTGCATCACTTCCCTAACAAAGAATAAAAATTGGATAAAATAAAATTCAAATGGTCTTTTTGTCCTGAATGGTGTCTTTGGTTGCAGTTGAAAAAGAAACTGAAGCGAGTCCCTCTGGCATTCTACCAAACACCCCCCACCACCTTGTTCTCGGAGTCTGATTTCGCTGGCTGGAGTTTCAATCACGAACACAGTGAGAAGAATATTGATGGTAGCGATCATCTTTCGGCAAAAAGACAGCGCATAGGGAGCTCATAACTTAGGTTTCTTCACCTCCAAATTTGCATTGGGGCATGTTCATTCCTCCAGTGAGAACTACATTCCAGGAAGCATTGAAATATGGTAGAAAGATGAATTGCTTATATTATCTCTCGCTTAGGCTCTATAAGAATCGCCCGACCGTAGCAGGTTAACTGTTGGAAGATTGCGAATCCTTTAAGCAGTTTATCACTCAAGAGTGGGGGGTGAAATTTTGCAGCCTTACCATGTGCCATTCCTAATTGGACTTCCAAGCGTAACAAAGAGGTGATATTTACTTGTATTAGTTTTTTCTTTATTTATTCAGGTTACTATTTACTTGTATTAGTTTTTTCTTTATTTATTCAGGTTACATTAATAACTTTTGAAGTAAATTTTGTTTTGATTTTTGTGAATTGAGGTGTAGCAGCCAGTTGTACACATTTTTTTTTTTGTAGTTTCTAATATATGACTTTGAATTTGTATTTTATAGAAATTTAATGAATTTAACTTCAGTGAAGGGTTGGAAATCTTGATTAATAGCCTGCGAGTTGGGTTAACTGGTTTTTGAAGTGATGCAAAATACGACTCGCAATGAAACGAGTTGAACCTCTTATTATTTTGGGATGACTTTCTCTTGAGGAGGCCCAAATGAATTTTGACTCAACTTTTGAAAACTCAAGTCTTTTAGCCTTTTACTTTCGCCATTGTTAGGTGAAATTATCAAAACAATCTAATATATGTGGGGAGGGTTGACTCCTCAATTCATGTTAAATCGTCTTTCTTCTCAGTTTCTTTTCTCTATGTTACATTCTTGCTCTTGCTTTTTGATCTCGTGCTCTCCATCTTCCATTTTTTCAGATTGTTTGCAAAACAAAAAATGTGCGTGAGGGAGGGAGGTTGTAAAACAAAGAAAAAGAAAACGGAAGGAGTTGGCTTGTTGAAGGGAAAAAAATTGAAGGATGCTTTTAAGATAAGGGGTTTTTACATAGAAGCCCTAAAGAAAGGCTCTATATTTTATAAATATCTTAAATTTTGATTTTTTTTTCAATGATGGCTTTTAAGGTTAATTTTGGACAATTATATCTTTTTTTTTTATTATTATTATTTATTTATATTCGTTTTTTATATATTTTTTTCCTATTTATGAAGTTAATTTAATGGTGGAGAGGGAAAATGCATTTAATACAATTTTTTCTTCATTTTCAATTGAAGAGATAATGTATTTATTATAATTTTTTTTTATTTTTCAATTGGAGAGAATATATTTAATATGATTTAATTTTCTATTTCACGCTAGCTTGTTTTACATCTTTGTTTTCATGTAATATATTTCTTTGTTTATTTGGTATGTATATCCTATATTTCATTGTTAATTTGGTATATATATTTCAGATATTTTGATATGTATACACTTCTAATTAGGTATTACTTGTGGTTGTAATATATTTCCTTGATATTATGATATGTATGTCAATATACTTTGGAATATTGTCTTAGATGTTGCAAATATATTGGTAAGATTGACTACAGACATTCAACATAAATCACATAATATATCATAAATTCTATTTATATGACAGTATATATCATAAATTCTTATCCCAATAAATATATCATATAATATTATCCATATGACAGTATAATATATGAATATTATTTTAGATAACCCACTTAATATATCATATATTAAATGTTAATAAGTTTACATAAATCTCACATTATTGAAAATATGTACGATATATCGTAGTATATATCATATACGAATACATCATTTTCAAAATAAATCATCCATTAAAAAGCATATATGTCGAAATCACACCTTCACAATTATAAACCAAAATTCTATCATAAATAATAATACTTTAAAAAAAATATTTAAGTACATATCAAAGGGGGTGCCAAATTGAGACTAGGGTGCCAAATATCTATGGATCTAGATTAGTGGGCGTCGGATCTCCATGGATCTGGACTAGGGGCCCCGGATCTCCATGAATCTGGATTGGTGGGCGTCGGATCTTCACGGATCTGATTGGGCAGTGTCGGTTCTCCATGGATTTGAATAGGTGGCTGGATCTTGGTGCAACAGCACGAACAGAGGGAGACAGATTGCAAATAGGAGAGAGAAACGATGAGAATACAACTGACGACTTACATCGGCGATCAATAGTCGGTGGCATGCGAAAGTTGATGATGATGAAAAACGGTTAATGAGCGAGGACAAACGATACACAGTTGATTTTGATGGACGAACGACTAATGAACGAGGATGAAATGCACACTACTGTGGATGGTGGTGGACGAGCGCCCGATTCCGACGGACAAACGGTGGGGGAAGGGTGTGAAATTGTGTGAAGGGGATAGAGAAAGAGGGAGAAGGCAGACAAAGAGTGAGGTGTAGGGGGTGTAAAAATGCTAGAGGAGGAAGTAATTGTTTTGGGAAAAAAATTAATTAATTTTGCACATGAATCATCAAGAAAGCTTTTGAGTTTCTATTAAAAAAAACCTTTTAATTTCTTTTTTTTTTAATTCGTAATTATTTTAGAGGAGACTAAAAAGTAATTAGACTCTAATTTTTGTGTAATAAAGTTTATTTGGACATTTTTGAAAAACTTGCAAACTAGACATAATTGAAATATAGGACATTGCTTTAGGCCTTCTATGTAGGAACCCATGAAAAGATGGTAGATTTGAATAAAAGGAATAACAAAGAAAAAAATGAAATAAGGAAGCTTGCAGAATGAAGATTGAGAAGGAAGAAGGTAAAACGAGGAGCGAGAATCGAGTAGTAGACGCAAAGCCCATTATGCGTCATTTTTGGTCATTATATACGGACGTAAGTAAAATGCCAAAAAATAAATTTTTAAAAGTTGAGTTAGATCTCACCTGAACCTCCACAAATAGATTATTGATGCATTTTTCCTATTATTTTCATGCACTTTTATGAATTTGGCATAACTAAATAGTTTACATTATTTATTTAAAATTAAAATATTACTTAGAAATGTCTAAATTTGGGTCATGCTTCTAATCAATTGATATCAAATTTCTAAGAGAGGAAGTATTTGTCAATTATCATCCAATTACATTCACTTTTGACAAATTTGGACGCTTAGAATGCCCTTGAAACAGAGTATTTTTCAATAGAGAGTGAAAAGGTTTGAACCACATTTTTTTAGTTGCTAACACAATCTATTTGTCAAAGCTAAGTTCGCAGTATTTAATTTTTCTCCCCTTTTTGGTTCTGCTTGGGCAATCCAATCCATCCATTTCAAAAATGTGTATCAGAAAGCTTCCCATTTGTAATTCTATACACTCCAAATGCCAATGAGGCCCATATATATATATACACACATACACATACACATATATATTAACAACAATAATAAACTGATATTGTTGTCAAGAGGGAGAGGATAGGCAATAAATACGGATACTATTTCTCTTTTAAGTGAAGATTATTATGAAAAATACACATTCACTAATTAAATCTTTTTTGAGTTCAACAATTACAAAATAGAAGATGGAATCATCCACATTTGAATCGTTAACGTGCCTTATCTACTAAACTAACCTCTATTCTATTAACAATATCCTTGGAGCTTTTATCTTCTAGATGGTTTATTGGTTTGATCGACCCTTCCATTTTCCTGCCAATCGTCCTTAAAAAAAGCATGTGGATGAAATCAAACGTTCTTGAATTGTTTGCTTGATTACCTCATATTAGCTAGGCTTCGCCGACCAGTATAGTCTCAAAGATGAATTCAACTGCAAAAGAGGATCAAGAATCAAACTCATTTTTCGACACCATAACATATGAATACTAGTATGTAGTAAGGCACGTTTAGTTATTTTTTTCATGTACAAAATCACTCCTATACATGCTTTGAATTAGGTAAAACATGACAAAAGTAATTTTGATGATATCAAAATTGCTCTCAAACATGCCCTAAATCCAAAAAATACCAAATGGCTGCAAATCGAACAAAGTTCACCCCTCTAACAACAGATGATCACTGATGGCCAAACCAAACTAACAGAATATTTTAGACAACTCTTTTTTTTATTTTTTTATTTTGTAAAAGAAACAATTCATTGATATCTATAAGAGGAGAATCCCGAGCAAAGATATTACTATAGAGATTGCCAATTACTGACTAAAAATGATAAACTAATGTGAGTAAAAGGGTGCCTTAATTTACGGAATATTTTAGATAATTCTTAATATACTTATCGAGGGAAAAGTTCAGAAACAGCTAAATTCAAGTACCAAACAAACATTAAGACGGAAAATTTTGACAAGGGATGTCAAATCTGGTCAAGGCATCATGATAATTGAAAGGCAAGACTTACAGATATTTTTTTATAATGGCCAATCTTAAGTATATATGTGGAGTGATTTCAAATAAAAAAATTTCCAATACTCGAAATTCTCTTCCCTCTTCCGGAGTTACCTACTTGTGGGCTTATAAATATCTTTGGCAAAAAGAATTTCTCTAACGAGAGAGATAATAAAGTTCATCTTTTACAAAAGAAAGAAGAAAGTCCACCGAGAGGCAGTCATATATAAACCACTCAACCGTAGTTGTAAAGTGGAAGACGAACAAAATATATATGAAGATTTGCCTCTGTAATAAATGAACATCTCAAAGTCAGGAGGACCAGCTACTTCAAGATAGTGCTTCATTAAAAATTGGATAAAAGCCAAAAAAAATGTCCATGACAATGAAAGTCATTCGGATAAGAAAATATACAACACATCATGATCTTAGCCAAAAGGCCGAGAAAGTAACACCAAAATGAAAGCGTGAAAATAGAAGCAAAAGTTGCACCTAGAAGAATGGAATCACTAACATTCAAGGTTGAACATTCAACATTCTCTAGTATACTACAAGGTTCTTTTTTTCCCCTCTTTTGGGGATGAAAATATTACAAGGTTCATTTCATTCGCTAATTTGAATCTTTTTAACTTACAAGTGACACATTCATCAATAAAGTTCAATATACAATATGGTGAAAGTAATATACTAACCTTCCTCTTTCCGAATGTTAGGTTGGTCAACCAAGAGTTGCTGTAAGGAGCTGAGATCTTGCGCTCTACATATTTTCAGAGGGCAGAGGGTAAGAAATAGGCCATAGTAATGACATAAGGGGAATTCTCAAAAATAGAAATAAGGGAAACTATTTACACATAATAGCAATATTTTAAACTGTTTTCAGAGAAGCTGATAAAGGCTGATAGAAGTCTATCAGTGTTTATCAGCGTTTTTTTTTCTATTTCTGTAAATAGTTTTGACATTTTTTCTATCTGTGAAAATTTTTCATAACATAGTTTGGAGGGAAAAGAAGATGATAGTTGAAGGCCAATACTAGAAAAGGATGTTTCATATGCAACTATCAGAAAAAACTTGAAGCTCCAAAACCAAGTGCTTTTTTTCCCTTACACTACCAACTTCGTTAATCCTCTAATTACAACCTGAACATCCCGTCAAATTCCTCAACTGAAAAAAATTACCTAGCTTTCCAGAAAAGTTCTGAAAGTGCCGAGACGATAGATTCTTTAAGATTGTACCTAAAGAAATTGAAACTAGTTTATTAAGAAGGCAAACTAGACCCACATGATCAAGAACCGAATTGGCAAATGAAATAACATACAAGGGCATAAAAAAAAAAAAAAAAAAAACTAGACCCACAAAAAGGAGTTCGAAAACTAAGAAATGAACTCCAATCCAAACCTAACATTTGCTTTCTTGACATAAAAAGAGATAAGAAAAACTCTTACTCAGAACGGTGCATGTTGCAGAGAAGCATTAACCCATTCAAGCAGTCTTCAAGGCTGGGTTTTAAACCAACTCTTTGTTGTAGTTGTTTCATTGATGGCTGATTGGAACCACCTTTGACTAATTGCTTCCCATCACGATTTATCTTCTCCATTGAACGGACAATATTCCCAAGTTCTTCCCTGAGATCGTTATTTAGGTTCTTCATTCATGAAAACAAGATAGCATGAATAATTTAATGGCCCGTTAAGCACGGACATGGATACAGCATGACACAAACAAGGTCACATGTTTTTAAAAAATCCAGGACATGAGCCCAACAAGACCAAGTTTATTAAAATTTACATTTATATATATACGCACATTTTTATACAAGAAAAAAATTCAAAGTCAATGAGTTAATGCATAAATATGTTTAAAAGATTAAGTTGGTGTATTTTGCTCTCAAATTTTATTATTTTTGATCATATGTGTCTATTTAGCATACTAAACAAGTGTTTGATGCATGTCTAAGAAATGTTGAGAGCCTACTTTGACTTTGTACAACCAGTATCTAACAAATCTATTGTATTAATAAGTATTGATAACAAGTGTCTAAGCGTATGAGACTGTTTGACATGTGTCAGACACGAACACACTATCCAAACTAAAGACTTCGTGCTTCTTACAATTAGAGTTACTTCATGATCTGTGTTACATACGGGCTAAGGAAGCACAAACACTTAAGTTTGGCCAGTGTGTCCGTGTCCGACATATGTCAAACACTTGGACACTCTAACAATTATTGGACACGTATGTGACAATAGTAATAAAATTTGAGGGTGAAGTACATAAAACTAAGTTTCTTAAACATATGAATGCTTCAACCAATTTACTTGTGAAATTTTTTTTAGTATAAAAATGTATATTTTAATAAATGTTTTCTTGTCGTGTCATGTCCTAGATTTTTAAAAGCTTACCTATTGCTTGTCTTTATCGTATTTGTGTCTCATATCCGTATCTGTGTTTCTTAGCATATGGGGTGTTAATTCAAATTTTTTACCTCTTGGTCGCGAAGGATATATAACTTAACCAGGTGATGGTGCTTAGATTGGCAAGTTCATGATCATCTATCATTAATGTTTATGGATTTTTCTCCCAGCATATCCCACAAATCACACGTAAAGGCAAGAAAAGAAACTGAAAGAAAAAGAAACTTACATTGTTTTTTTAATAGACGAGAAACTAAGTTGCAAGGATTCCATCTGCTTCCCCAATAATGCATCAACGATGCCATCCATGCCAGCCAGACTTCCAAAATTCTTAGGATCTTGAAGCAGCTGAAAACAAATTTTCGAAGATTCTAATCTTTAAATTAAAAACAAATACAAATACATGTAATTAAAATCAGAACTGAGACTGACCTGCACCCTACCGATGATAGAGGAAACATTTTGGAACTGTGAAATCAAGCGAACTTGAAGTTCATCCCAGCGATCTATTTCATCCTTGAACTTTCTGAATCTTTGCTGATACTTTTTGACCATGGCCTCCATAGATTGGAACTTCAGACCACTAGCCGTCAAGCTGACACGCTTCGTGGATTATAGATTGTCACAACACTGCCGTTACTGAGAAGAAAACAGAGGAATTGCACCGCCAAAGTTAGATTTGGGCATCACGGTTCGTGGATAGAGCATTGTCGTTGCAGGAAGGAGCTTGTGCCGCTGGCTGTAGCTCCTACAGTCGCTGACGTGAACATGAAAACTGGTGGCTGGACCGCTTAAAGGTTGCACACAAGAAAATAAGTGGAAGTCAAAAGGAAAGAAAAGATTATGTGTAACGACCCAACTTTATAGATCTCTAACCGGGTCATTACTACCATACATGCAATTTTAAAACCAAAACTAGTTGACCATTTAAACTCAAGGTAAAGAATTTTCTAAATAAATAAAAGTTCAAGGACCTTACTTGAATAGGATCTGTTTTATAGGTTGTATAACTGTGTCTTTGAGTTCTAAAAAATAAATAGAAGTTCACTAAAAAATCTTAAAAATTTCTAAAACAAAGTCTAGTTTGAATCCAAAAAACATTATTTGCTCTCTAATAAAAACTCAAATCTTCTTAAGAACTTGACTCTAAGCGGAAGCATTGCCTATAGTCTCATGGCACCGTCAACAAACCTCCTCATCATACGGCAGATACATTCTTTCCTTTACCTAAAAAAATATTATACGAAAAGATGAGTATATAAAATACTCGATAAGTAACCCCACTATTGGGGTCAGATTATGCAATCACATGCAAACACGAACTGAAATTCTAAATTGGTGGGACCTAATCTGAAATACTAAAACTAAACATAAACTATCATCCGAGTGAACAATTGAACCCGTCCTACCGTAGGTAAGATGTACTCATACTAACTGGTGAATCCGAAGGAACACATAACTGGTGGACCCGCTGGTGCACATAATTTGGTGGACCCAAAGGCGCACATAAACTAAATATGAGGTGTACATAGCGATGGGTAAGAGGGCAATTGTCACTAAACTGGTCTATTATGAAACATGCAATTAAAGATCTCATAACATTAAACCATAGCGTGGAATCTTATAAATTCATGAATTTATAACAAAACATCTCATAAACTCATAGCATGCATATAAATATATCATGTAAGCTTTTTTTAGAACTGTTTGGCAAAATGCAAAAATAGTTTTTTAAAACTATTTTGTCTGGCACAAAGACGGTTTCAATAGTAAAGCTAGTTACCTCAAAATCCAGCCCAGATAATTTAATCTCCCCTTTTTAAACTTTTAGGCCTAATTCCCAACATAAAATCATTTTTGAAATCTTCAAATCACTTACCCAACTTGTAGTTTGACCACAAATTACTTCCAAACTTCAAACAATAAACCCAACCTATGCAACATTTGATACCGAGGGTTAGAAACCCAAAATTCCAGCAACTATTAATTTTACCAGATGAACTTTCAAGATCTTGATACTCACCAAACGTCCAAATGCTCGATACCCTTGCTGGATAAGGGCTCTAACTCCTTCAAAGCTTCGAATCCAACTTCTAAAAGCATGGGTAACTCAACAATTATGCCAAAACTTCAATGGGTATCCTTAAAATCGACTAAAATCGCCCAAAAACTTACCCCAGAACTCAGCCTTCTGGATTTTGTCCACTGCACGAATCCAACAACAGCAACGGCGGAATCCGGTAGAGGAAAGTGGCTTCCGGCAGCGGGGACAACGTGGCTGTGATGAAGACTGAAGGCGGTGCACGTCGGCGGCGACTGGTTGCAGGCAGCGCGTGGCGGTGCTTAGCAGAAACTGAAGAGAGAGAGAACCGAAGGAGAGAACGGCGCGCGACTGTGCGCGAGCGGCGCGCGTGAGGGAAACTGAGCAGCAGTTCCCGGCGGACGCGCTACGGAGGCGGTGGACAGTTGAGCGACAGTGGCGGCGTGGGTTCAGTTTGCGTGAAACTAAGAGGCGAGGAATTTAGTGTTAATTTAGAGTCCTTTTGAACAATATTTGTAAAAATAAGGCAAGTTTAAAAAAAAAAACTATTTGCAAAAATAAGCTTAATATATATTTTTTTAAATGATAAAAAAATACCCATAAAATAAAATACGATAATGGTTGCTTTAAACTTTTAATTTTAAAAATTAAATAGGATCTTCAAACTTACGTAATTATATAAATTATAATATTTGTATAAGTTTGAGAGTTCAAATGCTATCATTTGTGGATCCAATTTTTACTATTATTATAAGTTCGAGAGTCCATTTTAATCTTTATATAATGATTTGATATGTTTTTTTTTTTTTACCAAATTCAATCTTTTACAAAGGTTGAACTATACTTTTTTTTTTCTTTCAATTTTTTAATCAATTGGGTTTTAAAAATTAAATTCAGTCCAAGTATAACTTCTATGTCTTACCAAATATCTACTCAAAAGTTCTAAAACTCCTCATTGTCAAACTTCGATCATAACTTATTAACTACAACCAACTTTAAGTTAACTATGAAATCCTTAAATATCAGAGACATTTTTCTTAAAGGAAAATTGGACTATATAGCAAGATTTGAGATTTGTTTGGAAGATTTTACAAAATCTAAATACAATCATATTTTGGTAAAACGTGTGCCCTGCACATGTCCCATTTTATCTATATTCCCAATTTACTCTCGATGAGTTATGGTAATTAACTAATATACATTTATACATACGATATAACAGTAATATGAACTTATGAGATTTAACTAATCTACGTTGACACATACGGTGTAATTGTAATGTTGACATTATGATTTAGCAAAACGGTTGGCATGCACGTGCACAACCTTTTTCATATTTCAAGTTTGTTCTCAATGAGTTTTAGGAGAAATGTTTACATATACAGTGTAATTGTGATACTAGCTTATCAAATTTGAACAAACCTGATTTATAAAAAAATGATACCTCATTGAAATAAAAGATTTTTCCGCATTTAAACAAAAGATTCTCCCTACTTTTTTTCTCCAAATGTCTCTTTTGATCAATCTTTTGTTATCCGATTCAGTTTTTTCTATCCAATTCTTTTTTTCATCTGTGTTCTGTTACATCCTATTATTTTTCAAAATTTTTTTAATTTAAATATCACATTTCATCCCATTATTATTATTTTTTTTTTACTTTTCATGCAACTGTTTGTTTATAATATTATTGTTTACACCATTTATACTTTTAAAAATTTTATTTAATAATCTAATGATATATCATTTTGATATAAATCATAGTTATATGGTTATTAAAATATTATATTAATATTGTTTTGTGTTGCTTCACAGATAATAGAGGTGATATATTGTACACTTTTTAAAATTAATCCAATAATTGGTTGGTTTACGTGGAACGGACACTCCAATCAAAGCTTTTGAAGGTCATCACTAACGCTGATCTTGTTACTCATCAAGGTCCAATTATGGTGGCAATTGGCCACTACATTGCATGCAGCGGCAATTTTGTTTCATGAAGGTGGTGATTGGTACTAATTTATATTAACCTTAGTGCTTCGAATTATTCTCTTGTTACATAAGATGGTGGGATTATTATTATTACTGCTTGCTTCAGTCTCTTTTTATTTCGGATTTTTCATATGAATTAGCGAAATTTTGTTGATTGGGGTTTTGGATTTTTTTGCTAGATCTTGAATACTTTTTCTTATTTGTCTCTTGATCTCAATTTCATTGATCATACTAGTAACTTGGATGGAAAGAGTAAATGTGACATATTTCTTATTGGTATTTTCGTGTTTCTTTTGATTATTTTGGCTTGTTTTTATAAAGGGTTCATATCAAAGTTGAATTTTGATGTTTGTAGGAGTAAGAAGGCTAAACTAGTGATTATCAATTTGGGGTTGTATTACGTCGAAAAAGGCTAATGTGTTTTGGATTAGGAACGAAAGAAAGAAAGTCTCAGTTTTTTTTTCTTCTTTTGATTGTAGAAAGTCTAATCGTTTTTTTTCTTCTTTTGATTGTAGAAAGTCTAATCCAAATACATTGTATCTAAGTTTGCAACTTTAGATTTTGGGGTAACGATTTTTAAATACGACGTAGTTTTTTTTTTTTTTTTTTTTGAATTTTTAGGTTTGTAGAGAAAATATGTTTTTTAGAATTTGTGTATTTCTATCTTTCCATAATTACTAATTAATAATTTTAAAAAATGATTTTTTTCTATTTTTCTAATTTACAAACTTTTTTGCTATTTTTACAAAGGACACTTTAAATTTTATTATTCCTCGAGTTGACCCCTTTTTAAGGGCGGACAAGAGAAACAACAAATTTTAAAGTTTCATTTGAAAAAATGACAAAAAAGTTTCAAAATTATAAAAATAGCAAAATGAATTTATATAATAAAAAATATTAATTAGTAAAGGACAAAAGTACTCTAAAACAACAAAATTAAGTTTAAAAGAAAATGCAAAGAATACATAGTCTTAAACATTCTAGAAGCAAAGTTAAAAATCACCCAATATGGTCCTTTATGCAAGGGAAGATGATGAGCAGTCGATGGATGTATACAACAATAGACTTCCTCCAAGGTGAGAAAGAACAAAGTTGATTTTACCAGTAAAGTTGTTGTTGGCAAGTGAATATGTGAAGGAATTGCAACTTCATGACGATGTGACCATTGGAAGTATGATTGTGTTTGAACCAGTTGTACGAGTCTCATCATCTTCATTCCATGTGATCATTTTGCTTATTGGACCAACTTTAAACATTATCAATCTCAGAATGTCATTGTTGAAAATGATGTTCAAAGTAAAACAAAAACAGAAAACATGTGTGCAACCAAAAAAAAGGTCGACAACCTGGTGAGAATGGTCGTTCAAGATCATGGAATTCAAGAAAGAGTTGTTGAACTAACGATCGAAGATATGAGACTGTAAAAGAGAAAATGAGATTTTGGGGCTTCTAAGTGAAGAAGATGAAGATGATAAGATTTAGAGTTTTTTGTTATCTTCTTTTAATAAATGATAATAATTATGATAATAATAAGAATAAGAATAAGAATACTAATAATAATAATCAACTGAAATATATATATATATATATACCCACTTGTTTCAAACATTTTTACATTTACATGTTTGTATATGAAAAATTGAAAACATCGAAAATATAAAGGAAAAAAATCAAATTAATTTGATAACAGTATGTATAAATTAATAAAAAAAATATTTAGATACAATTGAATTTGTAACAAACATATAAACAAATCAAAAGTTAGTTGGATAAAATCAATTTTGATAATAAAAAATAAATTTAAATATAAATTGGAGAGAAAAATAGTAAGTTGTTTATTCTGATTAAAAAAAACCGTTGAGTAGTTAGAAAAAATCTAATTTGATAATAAAATATAATTTCAAATATAATTTGAGAAGAAAAATGAGTTTATTTATTTACAAATACCACGTATTCATAATTCCACTTTCAAATAAAACCTATGAAAGAACTCTCCATAGCAAAAATAGCAAGATTGCAAAAATGAATATTTATTTGTTTGTCAAAATCGCAAATTAATGATATAATAATATAATAAGATGATAAGGAATAAAAGATAATTAAAAATACAAAAATGATCAAATTTAAATGAATATATAGTTTATTAGAAAAATATTTCGTAAAATCCTAATTAAAATTAAAAAATTTAATCCGAATTTAGAATAATAAAAATTAAAGATGTATTATAAATTAAAATCCAAATGGTGATAAACAAATTAAAATTGATTAATTCTGAACATTTTTAAAAAGTTATTAAATCAAATCAAAACAAATAGTTAATTTGAATCAATTAGGGGAGAAAAATAAGAAAGAGATTGATTTATTTCAAATTGATTCGTAGTTATCAAAATCTAATTTTAATATTATAAATAAATTTAAATTCCGAAAGAGGAAAAAAAATAAGGAAGAGATTGGTTGCAATTTAAATTATGATAAACAATATAGAGATTTGAATAAAATATATGGATAAAAGAAGTTTTAATAATATATGAATATTTAAAATATAAATTTGATAGAAAAATCTAGATATTTTATTAAGGTGAGATAAATTCGAAAAGTGGTTAAACAGAATCTAAAATAATAATAAAATATAGAGATTATGTTGACTAGGAGGGTAGTTGTTTTTGACAAATATCAACAATTATCCTAACCCTAAATATATAGGGTTTCTATTTTGGAATTACCAGGTTTTATATAATTCTTATTTTTGGGCGATTTTGTATGAAACCTCAAATTCCATCATGCACTCCAATTCCCTTTTCCCTTTTTTCTCCAAATTCCTAGTTCAGCTTAGGGCTATCCAATCCATCCTTTTGAAAAATGCATCTTAGAATGTTTCACATTTTTCATATGAATAGTTATAAATATTGATACTACTTTTTGCTTTTAAATTAAGATTGTCATGGTATATACAAATTCACGAGGAAAATCTTTTTTAGTTCAACGGTTGTGAGATGAAAGATCAAATCATCTACATTTGAGTCATTAACGTGTCTTATCTACTAAGCTATGCTCGTATTCTATTAACAACCTCCGTGAAGCTTTTTGATAGTTTCTTCATTTGATCTCCTCTTCCATTTTACTGCTCGTTGTCTGAAAAAAGAAAAAAAAATGTGGATGAAATCAAATGTTCTTGAATTGTTTGATTATCTCATATTAGCTAGGCCTTTGGGACTAGTATAGTATCAATTATAAAAGATGAATTCAAAAGAGGGCAAGAATCAAATTCACTTTTCAATCTAAAATACGACGACTCATCTACACTACATTTTATCAAAAAACTTTTATCATGTATATAAAAACACTTGGTACATATTTTTAATTATTCAAAATCAATATTGATGATAAGAAAGTCGTGTTTAAAAATGGAAAACGGAACATTAAAGTTTCTCATTAAAGACATATTTGCATATGAGCTTGAATATGATAAAAAGGTCCAAATGAGTTTAACTCAACTAGAAGTGTTAGTAACCAAGAGACTCGTGGTTTGAATCCCCTACCCTTTTTATTGTAATAGGGAAAAAAAAAACATGACAAAAGGAATTCAAATAATATCAAAATCACTCTCAAACATGTCTTGATCCAAACGCCAAATGGTTGCAAATCCTAACGAAGTTTAACTAGATAGCCAAACCAACCAAACATTTAAGAAATAAATGCTTAATATATTTGTCATGAATTGAGGGGAAAGATCATAACGATCAAATTGAAGTACGAAAATGAAATGTTATTCAGTATAAACTGTCAAGAAGAGATGTCAAATTTGGGTAAAGGCCATCAAAAACATAATGGAAAGGCAAAACTTGCAGCTGTTTTTCTTTATAATGGCCCATATTAAGTATATATGTGAAGTGATTTCAAATCCAGAGATTTTCCATACTAAAAATTCTCTTCCCTCTTTCTTGAGGGCTTATAAATAACTTTGGCAAAAAATTATGGAATCTTCAAGGTTGAACATTAAACATTTTCTAGGAGATAACAACATTTACCAAAACCCATCTAACTTCCAAATATACATGTTACAAGGTTCTTTTAATTCGCTAATTTGATTCTTTCTAACTTATGGGTGACTTGTTCATCAATAATAGAGATGTTTCTGGGTTGGGTTGGGTTGAATTGGGTTAAAGCACTTTTTAGACCAAATTCAATTGTTCGGATCGTAAATTTATTCAACCCAAATAGCTCTTATTAAATAATGAACCCAACCCAACCCAACAGATTGTTTGGGTCATTTATTCAAAATTTTATTTTAAAAATAAGTAAAATATTAATATGTAAAACTTTATTAAAAAATAAGATTTAAGAACCCAATCTCAATTTATATTAAGAAAATTTTTTCCAAAGTGGTAAAAATTATTTTTGAGAGTTGTTAGATAATAAATTATCTAAAAAATTATGAAATTAGATAAAATTTAAAATAAATATATGTATATATAATTGTATCATAAGTAAAAGACATACTTTTTAAAATTAATAATAAGTTAGGATTGGGTTGGGTTATTTTAGGTGGACTTATGAACCAACTCAACCCATAAAATTGTCATTTATTTGAATAAAGCCCAACTCAAACCATACGAATAGGATTGGGTTGATCGGGTTTTTTGAATCATTGAATTCTTTGAACACCCCTAATCAATAAAGTTCGATACACGATATGGTGAAAGTAATATCTACTTACCTTCCTCTTTCCAAATGTTAGGTTGGTCAACCAAGAGTTGCTGCAAGGTGATGAGGGCTCTATGATTCCCAACAATTAAAAATACACCTTTTCTCAGAGGAGAAAAAATGGGTCATAATAATAACAAAATTTGAAGAGGGAAAAAGAAGATGATAGTTGAAGGCCATTACTAGAAAAGGATGTTTCATATGCAACCATCAAAGGAAAATGGAAGCTCCAAATCCAAGTGTTTCCCTTACATTAATACCAACTTCATTAATCACCTAATTACAACCAGAAATTTCATCCCACCAAAACATTTTAGGATATTAAATTCCACAACTGAGAAAAAAAACTATTACCTAGCTTTAACATTGTACCTAAAGAAATTGAAACAAGTTGATTAAGGAGTCAAACTATACAGCCACTCCAAAACAAAGCAAATGAGATCAAGTTAATCTATTGGGGAGGATGAATGAAACATAAATATAGTAGTATCATATCAGAAGCTAAGAGTGCGTTTGGAATATGTTTTCTAAGTGTTTAATTTAAAAAAAAATAAGTCATTTTGAAAGAAAAAAAATTAGAGTATTTGGCAACCACTCAAAATAGTTTTAAAGTGTATTTTAAACCGTTTTCATAAAAAAAAAAAAAAAAAAGTTAAGTAAAAATGAGTTTTTTGAAAATTACTTTTTTCTCGAGTCAATCCAAATGGACTATAAAGCTTCCAGCAGAATATATACTTGAGAATTCAATAAAGAACCGAACCATTCGAGTAATCTTCAAGGCTGGATTTTAAACCAACTCTTTATTATAGTTGTTTTGTTGATGGCTGATTGGAACCACCTTTGACTAATTGCTTCCCATCAAGATAAATTTTCTCCATTGAATGGACAATATTCTTAAGTTCTTCCCTGAGATCTTTATTCTGATTCTTCATTCATGAAAACGAGATAGTATGAATACTTTAACAGACTATTTGAACTTAAGAAGCACAAACATGGATACGACACGATACAAACACAATCATGTCATTTTTTTAAAAACTAGGACATGGGCATGGCAAGGACAATTTTATTAAAATTTAAATTTTCCAACATATATATCATCTTTATACGAGAAAGAAATTCAAATTCAAAGAGCTTATGCACTTAATTATATGCTTAAAAGATTAGGTTGATGTATTAGGCTCTCAAATTTCATCGTTTCTTATTATATGTGTGTATAGTATACTAAACAAGTGTCCGATGTATATCTAACAAATGATGAACCTACTTTGACTTTGTACAACTAGTATATAACAAATATATTGCTTTAACAAGTGTTAGACACGTTTTCTCTTTTTTTCCTTTCTTTTACAATAGAATCAACAACTTGCAATGAGAAAAAAATGAAAGAATACAAGGACATACACAAAAACAAGCCCACAAAAGCAATCTTTCTAAAGAAAGTGTTTTCAACTAAACCCTAAATAAGTGTAAAAATGTTTGAGAGTGTCCAAGTGTTCAACACATGTCGGATACAAACACACTAGTCAAACAAAAGTGTTCGTAGATTTAGACTAACTTCATGATCGAGCTATTAGAAATTCAAACTTTTAACCTCTTAGTCGTAATGGATATATGACTTAACCGGTTGATGGTGCTTAAGTTCATGATTGTCTACGAATTTTTCTAGTAGGGTATCCTACAAATCACATGTAAAGACGAGAAAAGAAACTGAAAGAAAACAAACTTACATTGTTTTTTTAATAGATGAGAAACTAAGTTGTAAGGATTCCATCTGCTTCCCCAATAACGCATCTGCAATGCCATCCATGCCAGACAGACCTCCAAAATTCTTAGGATCTTGAAGCAGCTGAAAACAAAATTTCAAAGATTCTAATCTTTAAACTAAAAACAAATATAAATACATATAATAAAAATCAGAACTGAGACTGACCAGATCTGGGCGTCGTGGTTCGTGAATAGAGCGTCGCCGTTGCGAGAAGAAGCTCGCGCCGCTGTGTGTTGTGCTTCATAGGCCGGCGTTAGTCGTCGCTGGCCCGAGCTGGTACGGTTGCCGGCGTGAACTTGAAAACAGATGGCTGGACCCCTTGCCCACGAGAAAAGGAGTGGAAGTCAAAAGAGAAAGTAAAAGATGATGTCATGGGAGAAGGGCTTAGGTCATAAATGAAAAAACTGCAAGTGGTTCTTTTATATATATATATATATATATAAACTAAAATTTTAAAATTAAATCTACAAACATTATCTAAATTTATAAGGGTTTGTTTAGTTCGTAATCCAAAATTTATTTTATATTTTCAGATTCAATGAATATATTGTAATTAAAGTGTGGGGTAGGAAAATCAAAATCAAACCTCTTGTTGGCCTAACTCCACATTTTCATAACTCCATAACTCCCATAATAATGGAAACTTTTATTTATTTAATTAACTTAATATTAAATAAATCGAACAAAATAAAATAAAAATAATTAATTCAATTAATTAATCTTCATTAATTAAATATCATATATTTGATCAATATTTCATTTGGATTATAATTAAATGAATTTTCCTCTCATAACCTACAGTATGAATCTCATTCATATTAATTTTATTTTATAGCTTTAAATATGAATTGGATCCATATTATTTAAAATTTGAATCTTATTCAAACATATAATTTTCTCATATTGTATAGTTTATATTTTAATCTCATTCGAAAATTAACTTTATAATATAATGTATCTATATACATTATGTTGATTGTATATATACGATTAAATCAATTCCCAAATAATTTAAACTATTCAAATTCTTCTAAAACTACTTAATCCTTGTTTTATCCTTATTGGGCTAGCAAGGGGACCTAACAGTTCTATAGATTAGAAGCTCCAATGATATAAAATTAATTTAATTATACTCTTTAATTAAATTAATATACATTCATTAACTGTAGATCACTCCACTAAACACGCAACTACATTCCTCGTATTGTAAATATTTTTGTGTCCATGGATATAACTGTTACTAGCAAGTAGATCTTTCACGAGTTGTTCATGATTACAGCTGGATCAAATTATCGTCTTATTCTATAATTTGAAAGGATACTCGAGTACCCATTGCGAAAGTAATCTGTCCTAATATACATTTCCAAAACATACAAAAATTATAAAACACAAAAACAAGATATACATAATCTAACAAGTATGCATTTAGCCGTAGTTGGCAAGAAGAAACAAAATAGAAGGATGTAATATGTGAACTCTTCTGCCAACACTTTATAAAAGAAAACCTCAAGTTGGCAAGAGTTAGATTGGAACTTAGCAGTAGTTGGATGCTCGCATGACACCCGTGGGGGCAAGCCAAAACGAAGTTAAGTCTCCTAGACCAACACATCCCAACTCCACTATCTAGCTTAAAGAAACTGTATCTTGAAACGCATACATGCTTAGATATGAATTTAGTTGTGAAGGGCTCTCACCCATAGTTGGATGCTCGCATGACACCTTGGGGGCAAGCCAAAACGAAAGTGGGACACCTAGAACAATGCATGGGTGGTCCATAATTCATATTTTCTTATCTGCATCTTGTTTAAAAAAAAGCATCTAACACATTACTGGTTTAGAAAAATAGAATGTTTTGAGAAACAAAATGAGTTGTTGACAAAAGGCTTGCTGCACTGGAAATAAAACATTCTTCCTTTTAGAAAAGAACCAAACTTACGTTACATTTTCAAGACGCCAATCTATAAAGCTTATAATTTAAATATGATGAAAGGTGAAACCTGCACACTTAAGACAATGGACATAACAAAGAATTGTTTTTGGAATGCTCGAGGACGAGCATTGTTCAAAATTTGGGGGGTGTGATAACTTGTAGAAATATAAGTTATTGTCTCTCGAAAGCTGGAACAATTAGGATTTTTAATGATAAAATCTCATAATTCTTAGAAAAACGTATGGAATGACTCAAACGCTACTAAACTTACAAAAGAATATTTATTACTAAAAGTTGTGTCACTAACGCATATTATCGCAAGATTTCAACAAAGATTCTAAGTGTCGTAGGCGAAGCTAACGCATGGACATGCGTCGGAGGGATTTTAAGCAGCAAAGGTTCAATCAGGAAGTAGGCTGTTTTGTGTCAACTCACCACTTGCAAGCATGGACAACTAACTGGCGGTGTCTGAAAAGTATCTGAATGTCAGGCGACTGACCAGGGTATGGAATTTAATGTTATCTCATCATTAAGTTTGTGAAGAACAACGCCTATAAATAGATGAAATCCAACTAGAAGAAGGGTAATCAGCTCATTGTGTATAATTCAAAAAATCAGAAAGACTTAGAGCTTTGCTACTATTGCAAGAATAACACAAAGGGAAAAAACCCATCTCCATCTTTGATAAAGGGGTGAAGAGAGACCTAGCTCGAGAGAGAACTTTCCTCCATTTCTTCCACAAGTTGGTTGTACACTGATTTAAATTAAGCCAAAGAGGACTAAAGATTGTACTCTACGGCTTGGTTCTTTTCTTTTCATCTTAATTCCATTCTCTTCATCTCATTCGATTAAGTATTGACATTGTAAAGACAATCTGATTAAGTATTTTGAATATCTATAAATTTCATGAACAGCAGTTGCCTCTTGAGTTTTATTTATTTATTTATAAATTTGTATGTGGAGCCGAATCTACTCCAGCTTTCTGACTTAGTGGATTGTGAATATTCATTGTGTTGTGTTCCCTATTGCATGGTATTTGGGCTAGTTTTCCTCACTATGTGGATTTCTGTGACTTATTGATTATCTGGTTATGCCCTGAGTTGTACTTAGAGATGTCCACGGGGCAGGATGAGACCGGGATGTCATTCCCCATCTCCATTCCTATCTCCGCTTCCCATTTCATTCCCCATAGATCGGGAAGATTTTTTTCCTGTTATCTTTTTTTTTATATATAAAAAGTCAATTAATTTAAATCACTAATATGAGCAAATTGTAATTAAATAATTAACTTTATAACTAAATTAGTTATTATGGTTACTTTTACATGACAAATTGAATTTAAAGATAAGTTATTCAAAATTTGGCCTAAAAAGTTAATTAAATTTTTTTAGTAGAAATAAATAAATATAAATTAAATTATTTACATATATAATCTAAATTTAAATATTCAATTTAAACATATATCTTTCGCAATAAATGATCAAATTTGAAATTAAAATGTAATATTTATATAATAACAATAATAATATAACATTAGAAACTATACTAAATAAATATGTAGAAGCTAATCGGGGATGGAGAACGGGACGGGGACGGAGGCGGGGGTGGTGCGTCCCCGTTTAGCTCACGGGAATTTTTTTCCTCACTCCCTTCCTCATTTTTCGTCTAATTGGAGAATCCCTATTCCTGTAGAAAACTTGGACATCTCTAATTATACTTGACCCGTTGTCATGATGGTTTTAATAGAGGATATGATTAAGAATGTTCTTGAGATAAAAGATACACATGTGAGAGAGGTGATGACACCTCTAATTGATGTGGTTGCAATATATGGCAGTGCCACACTGGTGAACTTCTATAATTTGTGGGTGACTCGTTAGTACTTAAGGTGCGTTTAATTTTTAGGCCAAGTCTCCAATGGCCTTTCCCCACACATGTGGTTTGAATATACACACATCTACTATAAATTTACTTCTAGTATATCTTCAAACTTTTTCTATAAATGAATTGTTATAAGTATCCTATAACTATGACGGTCAGAGATTTGTTTTTGGGTTTATAATTAGTGTGCTAGAAGACTTTAATGATTTTTTAAAAAATAATGTTGATGATAAGTTGTCTATAATTTTAATATTGAACATGTGGCTTATAAATAGTTTTGTTGTTTATAAGTTCATGGCTTCGTGTTTTTAGTTTTGTCTTTGGCTTTGACGTTAAGTTCCTATTTTTATGCTTGGGTTGTTAAATTGTTCATGGCTTTTATTGATAATATTAGTTGTTTGGTAGTTATTGGTTTGTTGAAGAGGAGAGTTGTTGTTATGTTAACTAGTCTTTGTTAGTGAGTTTTGTTATGGTTGGTAGTCATTTTGTTTTTTATTTATAATTAGTGTGCCAGAAGACTTTAATAAATGTATGAAAATAATGTTGGTGATAAGTTGTCTTTAATCTTGATATTTGAACATGTGGCTTATAAATAGTTTTGTTGTTGGTAAGTTCATGGCTTTGTACTTTTGATTTTATCTTTGGTTTTGATATCAAATTCTTATTTCCATGCTTGGGTTGTTAAATTATTCAGGGCTGGTATAGCCCAATTTTGTACTAGTGTCTTTTCTCTTAGATTTGACAAGCTTAATGGTTTTGGTTTCATAAAATTTGTTTATGGTTTTCATTTAGTTGTTTGTGTTTATAAGTTTATAAATTTTCCTAAAGAAATGAAGAAGAAATTTTACAATATCTTAGTTAGTGAATACATTTAAATAATCTATTGAACTTTTGCAGTGATGTTTACTTTTTAGTCATAGTTTTCATTATGCTAAGAAAATACATTTTTTTTTTGTAGGAAAAACCACTAGATTGACAGGATTTTGTTGGTATGACAAGATTCAATTGCATGATTATTTTAGTTTAGTTGCATGATTATTTTAGTTTTGTTCTTTTTTTGCTGGATGTATCTATATAATCTTCAAAGTAGATAACAAACTCTCTAGATTTTTAGACTTTAGAGTTTTTTTGAATAATTGGTCAATATAATTAGTTGATAGGGCAATTAAACAATTTGTCACTTTCTTTGTTGTGAATTAGTTAATTTTTGTGTTTGTTTAAAGTTGAGTTGTGTATATAATAGATATTACAATTTTATTTCGTGCATGTATTGATAAAAGAAAATTATTATTGATTTGCACGTGCATAAGTAAAAAAAATTATATATTTTTATTTTTTCAATAACAAAACCATGACAGACATTTAATAACGGACATTTATCAATAAAAAGTAGGTGAAACCCGACATTAAAGATGATTTTCAATGTCAGTTGAAAAATGACATTGAAGATAGTATTCAATGTCAGTTGAAAACTGAAATTGAAGATAATTTACATTAAAATCTTGGTCATTTATAATGTTGATTTTGAACAGACATTAAAGATCTTTTATAACACGATCTTCAATGTCGATTTTCAACCGACATTGTACCCCTATAATGTCAGTTTTAAACCGATATTAAAGCCCAGTTTTGTAGTAGTGTCTCCTTGGCAGCTTCACAAGTCGCTACATATTCTGCCTCCATAGTGGAGTCAGCAATGCACCCCTGCTTGGGGCTTTGTCAAACTATAGCTCATCCATTAAGAGTAAACACTTATCTTGAAGTGGATTTTCTAGAATCCTTATTAGTCAGAAAATCAGAGTTATAATATCCTGTATGGATCAAATCCTTAGACCCATACACAAACATATAGTCTCCCATTCTCTTAAGATACTTGAGGATATTTTTAGCGACTATCCAGTGATCTAATCTTGGATTAGACTGATATCTACTGATTATCTCCATTGCATAGTAGATGTTAGGTCTAGTACATAACATTGCGTACATCAGGCTGTCAATAGTCGATGCATAAGAGATCCGTCTTAAAGAGAAATCAACAAAGGTTCCCTTGCAGAATGGGGGATCGATCCCAATTTAGTTTTACAGAATTCTAAAATTACAAAATAAATAGAATTATGCATTAATCAAAACTAATTTTACAGCATGCTAAACCATAAGAAATTGGGAAGGAGATCTTACCTTTGAAGCCAATTTCTTCACGAAATTTCCTCGAACAAATCACAAACACGATCCATTTCATTTTCCAATTGAAACACCACCACAAAATGAACCTTCTGTATTCTCTAGGGTTGAGAATAGATCGGAGTTGTGGGCTTTGCTCTAGGTTTGAAAGAGGGAAGATGAGAGATTAAGAGGGAGGAAGGGAAGATTTTTTTTCTTCTATGTGTGTGATTTTTCAAAGATAACCTTTCTTACAGAAAAACAAGGAAGAAGATGAATGAGAGTCCTCCATCCATTCGCCATGTGCGCATACTGATTAGAGAAAAATTAGGGGGAGGGAGTTGGAACTCTCTCCCTTTAATTAAATTAAAATTAATTTAATTATATATATGTGTGTGTTATATCAAATATAATACATAATCTATAATTTTATTTTCTTTCATAATGCACGGCATTTAATATAAATCATATTTATATTAAATTTATATATGAATCCTATTTACATAATTAATATTTGAATCATATTCAAATATTTAATTCCTCTCAAAATACTTTATATTATAATGTATCAAATACATTATATTAATCATATCACGTATATAATTAATTTAATTAATTATATCACATAAAATTAATTTCCTCAATTAATTTGAACATTCCAAATTAATCCAAAATTAATTCTCAATTAAAACCCTATTGAGCTACAGTGAGACCTTATGGACTTGTAGATTGAAGCTCTAATGGTACTTGGAGTAATTAATTAAACTCTTTAATTAAATTACCAAACTTCCATTAATTGCTGGTCATTCCATTAAAGACCAACAACTGCACTCTTCACACTACAAATTTATTTCTGTGTCCTTTGGATATAACCAATCAACAGTGAGATAACTCTTCACAAATTACTCGTAAGTATAGTGGGACCAAAATTACCATTTTGTCCCTACAGTTACATCTAACTTTTTAAGTACCACTGATTCCTCTAATGAACAATAAGTCATAGTCCAACTATGACTAAGTCCCTCTCGGACCAGGAGAGAGTGTGGCCACATTATTCAAGCCCCAAAATCAGCCCTTAACAAAGCAATTTATCTACTTACCTCGATATCAGGGAATGAGTGAATTCTGTCTTGTGTAGTTGTGTTCCCAACTCCCCGACAAATTCCCAAAATGGTAGGCTTATTGAGTTAGCAATATGGCCACTCTCACCCATACAAATCAAATGACTACCTTCATGAGCAAGAGTTCACAACTCACTCAGGATTCAGGTCATGTCACCTATGATCATTAATTTTTTATGATGGCATCTTGCTCCCTTTATTTTTCATTTTTTAAGGATTAAACTAGACACTTTTTTAAAATTTAAGGATCAAAATGAACCAAGTTGAAAGTACAATGACAAAAATGAACCAAAGTTAAAAATATAGAGACCAAAATGAATATTTTCAAATTATAAGAACTAAAATAAACTAAAATCTAAAATATATAGACCAAAGTAGTATTTGAACCTATTTTGATCTATAAAAATACTACAAATATGCCACATGTTAAAAGAGACTAGTATTTTGAAAGCCATGACAATTGAAATTCCAAATGTGTTCCCTATTTAGTCTAGTGGTCCATTTTTGGCAACAAAATTTTGGATTTATTTACATATAACATACATAGACTCCAAGCAAACTGCCACAAATTTCCTTTTGAAAGGGCTCCACCAATTTTTTTTGTTTTTTTTGTTTTTTGTTTTCCCCAAATAAAGAAAAAATATTTAGTTTTGAATTGAGTACTTGTCAAGTATGCTATCTATTGAACCTTCTCTTTAAAAAAGTGTGGTTGTAATTTTGTTTGCTTTTTAAGTTTTATTTAAGATTACATTTCCATCCAATTTCATTGTCAATATCATTAATGAAACAATGAAATTGTATATACTTGTTAAATAAAATTTGACTGAATTAACGTATTCTATTATAGTAGATAGATCCAATTAAGTTTAGTTCAATAGTAATTGACATGCATTTTCTTTCTAGAGGTTGAAAGTTTGATTCTCCATCCTTGTAGACGTTATACTAAAAAAACTGACATAGTGTTTTTACTATTAACCCGACGTCATAGATTCAAGTACCCTATCCCACATATTAAAAAGAACATGAATTGAAGTATTTAAAAGAAATTGTAAAATAACATAAGGATTAGTTTGAGAATTTAAAGTCACATATAAACTTATATCAAATATTGATTTATTTCATTTATAGAGAGATAATTCTAAACATCTAAAATCATTTTAGAATTGTTTTTTCAACAATTTAGAACATGTTTTTAGTGTAGTAATAGACGGAGAATCATGATCACCACACAAACTTTGTCTAATTTTTTAAGGTAAAATTGGTCTACTTATGTATTTTTTTTAAATCAAATATATTTTTGTAAGTAATTTAATAATTCTAAAATCACTTATAAAACCAAACATAATAATTTAAATTCACTTTTAAAAGTTTGGAATCAAACACTAATATGATTGTATAAAAACCAATTTTCAAAATTAATTGTAACATCACTCTCAAACATTCACTATACTTTAAATTTTATAATATATATATATATATATATTATATATATATATATATATTATATATATATATATATATAAAAGGTAATTTAGGGGAGAAAAAAAAAGAAAAAAAAAAAAGCCCAAATAAGATAGGCACTTGACAATGTGTTTCCCATTTTGATGGTGGACATTGAGAATATATACACTTTGAATTGGATTCCAATATTGCCAAATGGAAGAGAAAAGAGCTATTCTTTTCCACATTCCCACCCATTTATATCCTCATTTCTATTATACATATATCACTTCTCCATTTTTGCCCAACTTCAAAGACAAATGACAAAAGAGGGTTTTTTTTTTTTTTTTTTTTACCTTTCCATTCCTTTCAAGATCTTACATATACGAAAGGTGAAGAGATTCCTCGATCTTCACAAAATACATGAGTTACTCTTTTAATTGTCAATTGGTTTTGTAAAGAAATCTCATTTTTATTTAACATGATATCAGAACACAGAAAATTTAGAAAAATAACTAGAAACCCAAAGAAGCACATTCGATAGGACACGTTTAGAATTCCACTTTGAAAAGATCGAGAGACTTCTCAATTTTTATAAAATACATGAGTTACTCATTTCATTGTCAATTGATTTTGAGATGACATCTCATCTTTATCTAACACAGTATAAAAACACATAAAGTTAAAGAAACAAAAAAGTCAAACCCAAAGACGCACATTGAACATGTTTAGAATTTCAATTTAAAAAAATGAAAGAGATCTCACAATCAACATTGTTTCTCTCAAAGTATTCCCACCACCGATTTGAAAATGACAGCCATGTTTTTTTTCTCCCCTTTATCTTCCATCATGTTAGAAACAAATAGAAAACCACTCTCAAGTCTTTAAATCCTAGGTTTTGTAGGTCACCATTGCTTAAGTGGAGCTAGCAAATCATGTCTCTGCCCCAAAGAGGGGTGACCTTTGGGATTGGAAATTGGATATGGCAATATGAAGAAAATTTCCCACTTAGGTTAGCTATCCACAACCACTTGGTGGATTCTCAACTCACCAAGTTCAAAGTTATATCTTATTAAAATAAATGACAAATTTTAAATTTGTAAATATTACCCTTCAAAAAGTTGCAACATTATCTTTTAGCTTTAAATACTGTTCTTATATTTTTGGATTTTGTTCATTTTTATTCTTCTATTTTTAACATGTTCATTTTGGTATTTATAATTTCATCTTTGGTTCAATTTGATCTCTCTACTTTTAAAAAGTTTGTTTTGGTCATTGTACTTTCAAATTTTATTTGTTTTACTTTTTAAACTTTAAAAAAATTACCATTTTGATCCAGGGACCAAATTGGTTACTTTTTAAAAGTATAAAAACTAAAATGAACCAAAATTAAAAGCACGGTGATCAAAATGAATAAAGTTAAAAGTATACGGACCAAAATGAACCGTTTTAAAATATAGAGACCAAAATGAACAAAAATAAAAAGTATTATGACCAAAATGAACCTTTTGAAAGTATAGGAACCAAACGAACAAAAACCAAAAATACATGGATCAAAGTGGTGTTTAAGCCTATCTTTTATAATATTTCAAAACTATCTTAAAATAGAAATTCATTAGAATTTCAAACAAAAATTAAGATATGGAAGGGTATAATAATGACCTATAATGAAAATTACCATGCTTTAGGTCAAAGATTTTATTTGAAATTGTGAAGGATTTATACTTAGAAGGTCAAATGTCAAATGAAATTTTGAAAACATTTAAAAAAATGACAAAGTTATAATTCAACCTTATGAAATATTCTCATTGGTTGTGGCACAATATCATATAATATATTGGAAAGCACCACCACAAAGCTCAGTGCCCACTTCCCTTCACCTTTAAGCCCTTGCTTTCAACTACTTTTTAGCATCTTTTCATATGCTTCTTGTTTTCTTTAACCTTTTTTTTTTAATAATAAATAAATAGGGGAAAAAAAAACTTAGGCTATTGAGGACCCAACAATTTGTCTTAAATCCACCATTGAACTTTTAAGCCTTGTATTATATTCATTTATCACCCACTAATTCCAAGATTAACTTTTAGATATAACAATAATCTTTGGTTAAATCACTTAATGATCTAAAATTTAAGTTAATAGGTAAAGGTAAATAAGAGAAAACAAAATTGCATTAATTTGAACACGAGGCCTTCGAAACCACCTACTCTGATAAAATGTCAAATATCGATTAACCCAAAAACTCAAGTTGATGAATGAAGATAAATTTAATATTATATCATTTAACAATTTTAATAGTCGTAGAGTTTGAAGCCTTTTTTCCAGACATATCAAGTCCTTATGAAAGCATTTTTTTTTTTTTTTGCTCAATATATGCTTCTTGTTATTAAAAGCAAAAGTATGTGCTTCTTGTTATTATACTTAAGACTCATTTTCTCTGTTTTTTGGGTCTTTCTTATCATCCTTTCTTCTTCCTAATAGCTTCATTATCTAACACTTTTTTTTTTCACCTTTGATCTTATTCCTTAGGGTTTGAGATTATTGATGCAATCTTGGCTACTACTTCTTGTATTTGCTTTATTGTGGGATCTTCATTACTCCTCCAAGTTTAATCTCCTTTAACTTAACAGCTAAGTTTGAACTTCTTTTTTATTTGTGTTTTCTCAATTTGAAAACAAAGTATTCTGTTCTAACTTCCTGTTTTTAGTTATCAGATAATCTTTTTTCCTCTTGTTGCAAGAAAACTTGTTCTTTGGTTTATCCTGAAATTCTAGTACCATTTCATAATTACTCTCTCTATATATAGAAAGATATATTTTATTTAGAACTTATAATGATATTTTAGATAAATATGGTTTTCCATCTGTTTCTTCTGATAAGTAGTAACAATGCCGAACTTTGTTGATTCGTTTCCGTCGAACGAGTCGAGATTCGGTTGTGATATTCGATCACAGAAGGCTTAATTTTCAGCTTGATCTTTATGAGTATGGTTTGGCTTCTTTTAGTACTTCTTTGTGTTCAAGGAATTTCAGAAGGGGCCTCAAGAAATGAAGTGGTGAAAGTTGGAGCTATATTTTCACTTAGTTCTGTCAATGGGAAAGTTTCCAAGATTGCCATTGAAGCTGCTGAGAAAGATGTGAATTCTGATCCAAGTGTTCTTGGTGGAAGAAAGCTATCTATTTCCATACATGATGCAAATTATAGTGGATTTCTTGGTATAACAGGAGGTACACTTTTGTCCCACATAAGGTTTATGCATTCTTCTCTTTTGTTGATGGACTTGATTCTTGTCATTTTGATAATCGAAGTGATGTTTGAATACTATTTTGGTCTTGTACTTTCAGTTTTAGTCTATTTTGGCGTTAGTTCCCGAAGTTTTGAAACGTCTATTTTGGTCCTATACTTTTAAAAAAGATCATTCTAGTCTCTTCTTTCTCTATTTTATCTCTTTTTTTTTCAATCATAACATTCTGATAGTAGAAAGAAGTTTTAAATACTATTTTGGTTCGATACTTTTTGCTTTCATTTGTTTAGACGGTAGTCCTCATAGTTTTGAAATGTTCATTTTTGTCTCGTGTATTTTTAGAAAATTATCATTCTAGTCATTTCATTTTCTCTTTTATCTCTTTCAATCATAATTTCACCATAGCACTACTTTCACTAATTGAAATATAGCCATAAGTATAATTTTATATCGACGATTCCAGTTGTTTGTAGAATTTATATTAATTTTTTGCAAACCAAGACTAAAATGATACATTTTTTAAAAATACAAAGACCATAATTAACGTTTTGGAAGTTTTCCATAAACTTGAATAAATAAAAGTTGAAAGTATAGAAATCAAAATGATTCATTTTTAAAGGTACAAGATCAAAACAAACGTTTTAGAAGTATGCATAGACATGAATGAATAAAAGCTCAAACCAAAGAGACTAGAAATGGACCAAAGTTGAAAGAACCGAGACTAAAGTATATTTATTTTAAACTTGAAAGTAATTTTTCTTCTGTTTGTTTGTGATCACAGCAATGAAATACATGGTATCTGACACAGTTGCTATCCTTGGTCCAGAAGACTCTACAATGGCCCATATACTTTCCCATCTTTCTAATGAACTCCATATCCCATTATTGTCATTTACAGCATTAGACCCAACACTTTCATCTTTGCAATATCCATACTTCATTCAAACAGCTCCAAATGATCTGTTCCAAATGAATGCAATTGCTGATATGATTCATTATTACAGTTGGCACGACGTCGTCGTAGTTTTCACCGACGACGATCAATGTCGAAACAGTATGATTGCATTAGGTGATAAACTTGAAGAGAGAAGCTTGCAAATTTCCTCTAAAGTCCCACTTCCCCCTTACCCAACAGCAACAAGAACTGAAGTTCAAGATGCACTGACAAAGATCAAAATGATGGAATCTCGAGTAATCGTATTGTACACGTTTTCGAAAACTGGTTTCTTGGTTTTCGAAGTGGCTCAAAGCCTTAAAATGATGGAAGCTGGTTATGTTTGGATAACTTCTAGTTGGCTATCAACAGAACTAGATTCTACTTCATCACTTCCTTTGAAAATTGCCAACTCTATCCAAGGAGTTCTTACACTTCGTCTACACACGCCCAATTCGAAAAGTAAGCGATCGTTTATGTCGAGATGGAACGAGCTGAGTAATGGCTCATCAATTGGGTTGAATACATATGGCCTATATGCTTATGATACTGTTTGGATGATAGCAAGAGGAGTGAAAAAGTTATTGGATCAAAATGGCACTATCTCATTCTCCAAAGATACAAAAAATGCTGGTAGTCTTAGTGGAGAGACCTTGGATTTTAGTTCACTAAGAATCTTTAATGAAGGAAATGATTTACTTAACAATTTATTGAATATTAGAATGACTGGTTTAACAGGGCCTATTCAGTTTCTAGATAAATCCCCTTTACATCCTTCATATGATATCTTAAATGTTGTGAGATCTGGTTTGAAGAGAATTGGATATTGGTCTAACTATTCCGGTTTATCTGTCGTGGCGCCCGAAACGTTGTATGGAAAATCAATTAATCGTTCTATGTCAACCGATCAGTTAAGCAGCACAATGTGGCCTGGGGGATTGGCAACAAAGCCACGTGGTTGGGTTCTTCCGCTCGATGGAAGGCGGTTAAAAATCGCCGTTCCACGAAGAGTTAGTTATCAGGAATTCGTGACACCGGGAAATGGAAACGGAACAATCAAAGGATACTGTATTGATGTGTTCATTGCTGCTATCAATTTGCTTCCATATGCAGTTAATTATGAGTTCATTTTGTTTGGAGATGGTGAGGAGAATCCTAGCTACCTTGAACTTGTAAATAAAGTTGCATTGAAAGTAAGTAAAATTTTCAGAAGCATTTTGGTTTGTTCTTTTGTAGATTCTACTGAATGTGGGATATTGGTTTCTGTAGGAATTTGATGCTGCTGTTGGTGACATTGCAATCGTGACTAGCCGGACGAAGATGGTTGATTTTACGCAGCCGTATATCGACTCGGGGCTAGTAGTTTTGGCCCCTATGAAGAAGGTGAATTCAAGTCCTTTGGCATTCCTTCGCCCATTCTCACCAATGATGTGGGCTGTCACAGCAGCATTTTTCTTCCTCATTGGATTAGTTGTGTGGATACTGGAACATCGGACAAATGAAGAATTTCGAGGACATCCTAGGACACAATTCGTCACAATCCTCTGGTGAGTACTAAACACATGAGATGATCATGTCGAAAGGATAGTCGTTAACTCTATGATTAACTGAAATGTTCGAAAAATCCGACCTTTTTTGAGAACCTACAAACTATGGTTTTATGCATTCACACCATTTTCGTGTCATATAAACACTTTACTTCAGCAGGTTTTTGCTGCCATCCTTTCAATCAAGGGAAATTCTTATGAAAATTTCCTTTTTGTCCATATCTTTAATCGAATAGATACGAAAATAAACCGATTCGATACATTCAAAGAGATCAATATAAGAAAAATGCAACCTTGGTTTTTTAGAGAATGATAAATTGTCTCAAACAAGCTATTGGTATACTTGGAATATGTTATTTGCCGCTTCAAATGACGAAACCTAATTTGTATTCATTTATGCATTATTTTAGTTTTTGGGCCTAGGTTAAGAGATGTGTCATATATAAACCCTTTGACCCTATTGAATGTCTCTCTCTACCATCTGTATTATCTTTTTTTTTTTTAGTAATAAACTACTCTCTACCCATAGACATAACCAACACGTTGTTAGTGTACCATGTAAATCTCTATGTTGATCTTTATTGTTTACATTTTTTTCGTGTCATAACACTAGCATTCTAACTAATCATAGATTTACATTTCACATGGAACTCAATCATAGTTCTATTTTAGTTCAAAATCGCTCGAGCACGTTGAATTTTGTCTCTCCAGATTGATATAGTCAATGCAATATATAGCTTGTTCTTGTTCTTGTTCTTCAATCTTGATATTCATCCTCATCTTAGTATTTCTTATACTGTCATGCAGGTTTGGCTTCTCAACTATGTTTTTTGCACAAAGTAAGTCTTTTATTTGGAGATTCCATGCTTGTTTCCTTACTGTCAAGTACTTCATCATATTCTCTACAAGCGCTACAAGTTCAAAATATTCTCATTTTCAGGAGAAAACGTTGTGAGCACACTCGGTCGCTTCGTGATTGTCGTGTGGTTTTTTGTGGTTCTAATTATCACCTCGAGCTACACCGCTAACTTGACATCGATATTTACAGTACAACTAGCCGAGTCACCTATCACAGGAATTGATTCATTGATATCTAGCAATGTGCGTATAGGATTTCAAGTTGGTTCATTTGCTGAAAGTTATTTAAGTGAGCAACTTAATGTCCAAAAATCTAGGCTCATTGCTCTTGGATCCCCAGAAGAGTATGCTGCTGCCCTCAAGAATGGGACCGTCAGCGCTATTGTCGACGAGCAGCCATACATCGATCTCTTTCTCACCGAGTATTGCGATTATTCGATACAAGGTCAACAGTTCACCAAAAGTGGATGGGGATTTGTAAGTATATCTCAGACAAAACTTTCAAGTTATCATCTCCTTGACTTTTACAAATGTTTCGTTTGGTAATTATTTGGGTTTTTCGTTTTTTGTTTTTGAAGATTAGACCTATAAAACACTCTTTACTTTTTATCAATGTTTTAAAAAACCAAGTCTAATTTTTAAAACTAAAAAAAAAAGTTGTTTTTGTTTTTGAAATTTTACTAAGAAGTCAACTCTTTTATATAAAAAGAATATGCAAAACGTTGTAAAAAATTGAGAGGAAATGGACTTAATTTTCAAAAATCAAAAACAAAAAACAAAATGTTTACCAAATAGGCCTAAAATTTTCTTGCTTAGATATGATATAAATCCTTATGATATGTTTGGTTCATGTTTTCATAGGTTAGTGCAATCTATATTTAGATTAGATTTCTTTAGTTTTATATTCTTTTGTAAGAAAAACCAAACCTATAGTATAGGATAAGCAAACTTTCATGGTGAATGCATAACTCAGCTCCCTAAATTATCAAAGAAGTCTAATCCATGAACCAAACATATTTTGAACATGTTATTTAGGTCAAAATAGGTGAATTTTGTAACTAGTATATTTACAAGGAAAGAAGATACTTGAACAAAACAATATCTAGGCATTGAATTGGTTATTTTTTAGCTAGGAGAAGAGTAAAAAATATGTATGTTGGTTTGAAGTGAACAACACGAGCAAAAGGTCTAAAGAGAATGAGTTTAAGTTATGGTGACTAAGGAATAGACAAATCGGCTAGGATGTCGAAAGATATATAAACTAATAATAGTGATTGTTTTTCATAATAAAATGTGTATTGCATTTGAATGTCACATCAAAATGTGGTTACATTTTTTGTTGCTATATTTTGCATTCTTGCTATTCCTTTCGATTAATTTTGAGCTTGTTGTTATTATGAGATTAATAGATGAAAATTATTTACCATCCGATAGGTTAATAGGTGTTTCTTATTTGACAACCACCTAAAAAAAATTTGGTAAACAAAAGAAAAGAAATTTAGAGAGGACGAGATAAAGAAAATAGGTGTTTTTCTTTTTCAAAAAATAAATAGCTACTATTTTTTACGAATATATGCTTTAGTCTTTAGGGACCATTTTGTTTAAGGTTTTATTGATGTCTGGGAATAAATGATGTTTGGGAATAAGATGTCTGGCAATCAAATATGAGTGTTTGGTTGTGCATGGGAATGCTATCATAATTACATGAACAAAAGCTGTGTTTGTGTTTAATTATGTAATTAAACATGAAAATCTTATTATAATTATAATATATCAATAATTTAAAGAATAAATAATATTCAATATATCAATAAAAAGTTAATTACAAATAGTTATAAATATTTGAAGACCGAGTAATTTATAATTAAAATTAACCAATTAATGTATTTAATGAACGTCATACTAATTATAATCTAATACTTAATCATTTTTATTATTAATTAAGTTCAACATTAGTAATTTTAATTCTAATTAAATAATATAAGAAAATATATTTTAATGGATAATATATTATATAAAAAAGGAAAAAAAATGAAATAAAAATATGATATATTAATAAAGAATACTAAAAAGTATTTTGTAAGTGTGATATGTTAATAATGAATGGAGCAATAAAAATTAATCACAGTAAATAATCAGTGATGATTATATGTTCATAATGAATGATTAAATTAAAATTAATCTCAATAAATAATTACTTAATTATTTAAAAAAAATAATAAATTAATAAATTATTATTATTGAAAAAATGAAGTTTAATACTAACTAAATTTAACTAATCCTAGTTTACTAATTAAACATATTTAAGATAATGTTGGCTAATAAATTATTAATTTATATAAAAACAATTCCATTCATTTAGTAAATTTTTATTGTAAAAATAAGTTAGGTAAATATTTTAATAGATTATTATTGATTTATTAAAGTAAATATTTATATTATTTATGTTAAATTAATATTAATTAATTACTTATATTCAAAGTGAAATTATATGTAAAAAGAAAAGAGAGAAAAAGAGAAAACTGGGAATAGAAAATCCCTTATCCGTGAGAAATGAGGATGTCAGGGAATAACTTGCTTGAAAAGTGTGAAACAAACATAAGAATTTGATACTTATGTCAATTCCCATGCAAAAAACCCTCCAATGGTCATTTGGTTGACAGGTTTTCTGTATGAGAATTGGCATGGGTATTCAATTCTCATGTTTATTTCACATTTTTCACCTATTTGTTGGGAATAAGTTATTCCCAAACATTCTCATTTCTCACAAAAAAGGGGTTTTCTATTCTCTTCTAAAACTATGAGTTTTCTCCCCTCTATCTGTTTTTCATTGTACATATAATTTCACTTTGAATATAGTTAATTAATTAATTAATATTAATTTAACAAAAATGATATAAATATTTATTTTAATAAATCAATAATGATATATTAAAATATTTACTTGACTTAAATATATTTAATTAGTAAACTAGGATTAGTTAAATTTAGTTAGTATTAAACTTCATTTTCAATAATAATAATTTATTACTTTATTGTTTTTTAATAATCAAATAATTTATGAAGATTAATTTTAATTTGATCATTCATTATAAATATATAATCATCATTGATTCTTTATAAGAAGTTAATTATTTATTGTGATTATTTGTTATTACTCCATTCATTATTAACATATCATATTTACAAAATACTTTTATTCTTTATTGATATATCATATTTTTATCTCATTTTCTTCACCTTTTATACAATATATTGTCTATTTAAATATATTTTCTTATATTATTTAATTAAAAATAAAATTACTAATATTGAGCTTAATTAATAATAAAAATGATTAAGTGTTAGAATATAATTAGCATGACTTTCATTAAATTCATTAACAAGTTAATTTTAATTATAAAATTATTGAAATATTTAAAGTTATAATTAAAATATTGAATAATTATAATTATAATTATAATCTTCAAATATTTATAATTAAAATTATTATTGATTCATAATTAATTATTTTTTTATTGATATATTGAATACCATTATACTAAGATTTTCATACTTAATTTCATAAATTAAACACAAACACAATTTTTGTTTACAAAATTCTGATAGCATTCTCATACACAACCAAACACGGTCATTTTTTATTCCCAGACATTCTATTTTCAATCCTTAAACCAAACGACCCTTAATGTTTATGTAGTTTTTCATTTTAGTCCTTTATATTTTATCATCTTTCAATCTAATCGTCAATTGTTTTTCTGTATTTCTAATAATATATGGGGTGAAAGATTCGAGCTTCTAACATTAGAGTTGATATTGCAAACTTTATGTTAATTGAGTTATGTTCGTGTTGACTTTTATATCTCGTTATTGGTAAATATTAGATTTGACTAATGATAAACTCATATGGTATAATATAGTACTTATATTACTCAGTGAATTGACATATATTCAAAGAAACCATGCAATAAAAGGAAAACTCAGAAATTTCTGCAAAAAATTTAGAAACTTTTGGAGAGATTAAAAACATTCGATGACCTTTTTTTTCCTTTCTAAATTTCTACCAATGCACCAAGTATATATTGTTTAAGGATGTGTTTGGAATGCATTTTTAAATGTCTGATTTAAAATTAAGTCATTTTGAAAGAAAATAAAGTGTTTGACAACTACTCATTAAGTGAATTTTCAACTAATTTTGTCAAAACTGTTTAAATAAAAATGAATTTTTTTGAAGAAATAAAAAAAAAATTCAAGGCAATTCAAACGAGCCATAAGTTTATCGATAGTCAATTTTTAACAATCACCAATAATTGAAAATTTGAAAAATTGTAAACAATGAAAACTAAATTTAAAAAAAAAATGGAGAATAAAACATATAAGTAAATTACAAGTTCAATCCTTAAACTTTAGATTTTGCATCAAATAGGCCCTGCACTTTACATTTTGCATATGATAACGCTATATGAACTTTAAAACGTTTCAAACAAGCTCGTTAACTCTTGATTTTGTGTCTGGTAAGTCCTCGTGTTTTATAATTTCGTGTTCAATAGATTGTTGGGTGCTTTATTAAATACGAAATTAAAAACTTTATTAGACATTGATAAAAATTTGAAAATATTAAATTATATAAAGAAAAAAATAAGCATCTAAAAAAACATATATGACTTTGTTGCCAACCTTTTAGTCTCAGAATTTCGAAGAAATGTGCATTTAGTTCCCAAATTTTTAAAAATATGTGCATTCGGTTCATGCCTTTAAAAATATACCTATTTAGTCAAGTTTTCAAAATGTCTAATTTAGTGATTGAGTTTGTCACTTTAAAACGTTCTTGAAATTATTGTATTTTATTATTTTAAATATTAGGGTAATTGTTTTAAATGGTAAAATTGCTGAAAATATTTATAAATATACCGATAAACTGTGATAGATGTCATAATGGTCTACCACTTTGATGTATTTGTAAATAAGTTTGCCTCATTTTTCTTTATTCGAAAATATCATAAATATTATGACATTTTATATAAAAGATAATAATAATTTTCATACATTTTGACGAGCAAATACAAACTTTTTCTTCAATGAATTTAACAGTATGAGCCATATTATTTTGAAACAAAAACCTAAAACTTGAAGACTTATAAATTGCAATTTTGGTAGGCATTTCCACGAGACTCTCCATTAGTGGTAGATTTATCGACCGCCATACTCACTCTATCAGAAAATGGCCATCTTCAAAAGATTCACGACAAGTGGTTCTCAAGAAAATCTTGCAGTTCTGGAGATTCCGAACTCGATTCCGAGCAACTTCACTTGCAGAGCTTCATCGGATTGTTCTCCATTTGTGCCGGTGTGTGTTTATTCTCTCTTTTGCTCCATTTCTTCTACACAATGTGCCAATTCAATCGCCATTTGAAGAAAGATCCAGAAGCTTCGACCACCGGTGGCGATGGCCATGGCGATGGCGATGGCGTTGGCGGTTCCTGCCCTACGCGGCTGCGAAAATTCTTTAAGTTCGCAGACAAGAAGAAGGAAAGAAAGATGAGCTATTCGAAGAGAAAGATCGAAGATAGAGATACAGTCTCGAGTGAACGTGGAGAAGGTTAGGTTTTTGCAAAGTTCAGATCTCGAAGAATCGATTGATTCTCTTATCATTTTGTTTTTTTGTTTTAAAGTCGCAACTTCAATTAGCGACTATACCCTTTTTTTTTTTTTTTTTTTTGTGGGAGGGGTGTTGTTTTTGTATTTGAATCATTGAGTATGATAAATGCATATTTTTGTTCCCTCTTTATGTAATTAGGCTTGAAATAAGCAAATTTCATGTATAAATTTACGTATACATCTACTTCTATGGTATCTTAAGAGATATTTGGAACAATGAGTTTGAGAAATCTTGAGAGTTGGTCGTGGCTCACGAATTCCTTGGACCAGACAACGGGTAGAGTTCACAACTCCACTCTTAACTCTAACTCCTTGGACCTAACACTTTAATTTGATTAGCAAGATGTAAATAAAGGAATCAATTATATTCCTAAAATTTAATGGGTCGATTTTGAAAAATCAATTATAACATTTGGTATTGAAACTTTAGAAGAATATATTTGGTATTGAAATATCTATGTCAAGGATAAAGGAAGGACACGGATGGATATGGATGGGTGTGAGTGTGGGTGGGGTGAGGGTGGGTGTGGGCGTGGGCATGCAACGTGTGCATGTGCGTGTGTACGTACTTGCGAAAATTGAACTAAACCATGTGTAATTACAAGTTTTGGTTTGATTAAGTTCGATTTGCATTATAACACAAGGTTTTCGACATTCGACAATATAGGCTAACTTTCTTGCAAAGGTCTGGATAAAAGAAGACAACTTCTTATTCATAATGAAGACAAATAACCAAAACCCGTTTGATAACGATTTGATTTTTTGTTTTTTGTTCTTGCAAATCAAGCATATAAATATCTCTTCTAACTCTAAGATAAATGCATTTGTTTTATAAGATTTATATTTGGGAGTGCTTAAATTTACATAATATTCTTAGAATGTCGTTACAACTATTAATTAATTTATAACTAATTTAATCTAGTTTGAATTTATATCATATATTTAATGAAAAACCGACATTAAAAGTATAAATTTTGAACCCTATGAATCAAATTGAAACAAGAGTATAACATGTTGTAACATGAACATAATGGAAACTAAACTCAACACTAGAGGTGTACAATGACCCAACAACCCAAAAAATCCCATCGCAGGTTGCATTAAAAAAAATTGGGTTGGCCCAACCCAACCCAAATTTTATAAGTATTAATAATATATATATACACACACAAGTATATATATTTCTCTTTGTTTAAATTTGATTAAATTGTGAATTTTTAATATTTTTCTTTTAAAATTGTTATGGTATTTGTTTTTGTTTAAAGTTTGTAATAAATATCATAGATATTTGATATTCAACACTTTAATTTTATGAGATTTTAGTTAATAGTCACGTAGTTGTAGATAAATTTACATATTTTTAATTTAAAAGAAAAAAAAGTAAGTTATACCGACAACCCAACTCAACCCAAACCCGAATTTTAAGAGTTGGGTTGGGTTAGGTTGAAGAATTTATTTACTCAAAAATTAAGAACTAATAAAAACTAAACCCAAAATCTAGTAAAAAAAATTTTAATTATTTTTTCTTTTTTGTAGAAAAAACTAGGGCTGACAAGAGAAATAACAAATTTTAAAATTTCATTTGGAAAAATGGAAAAAAAAAAAAAAAAAAAAAAGCTTTCAAAATTGTAAAAATAGCAAAAAAAAAATTATATAATAGAAAATACTAATTATTAAATGACAAAATTACCCTAAAACAACAAGATTAAGTACAAGTGAGAATGCATTGATACATTACTTCAAAAACAATTCGAATACCACTCTTCAAGAAATTTATTTCGTGGAACTTGAACTTTATATTTGTATTAATTTTGTGGAAAATGAGTACAATCTCTAATACATAATATTTTGATGCTTTCAAAATAAACTAGAGTCTTTAAGCTGGTTGATCTTTTTGAATGATCGGCCTTCGGGCTTGTTGATTTTCTTAGATGATCGGCTTTTGGGCTTATTGATATTCTTGGAAGATTGGCCTTTGGGCTTGTTGATTTTCTTGGATTATCGACCTTTGGACCGACCTTTGGACTTGTTGATCTTCTTGGACGACCGGCTTTTGGGTTTGTTGATCTTCTTTGATGCTTGGCTTTTGTGTTTGTTGATCTTCTTGGATGATCGTCCTTTGGGCTTGATGATCTTTTTGGATGATCGGCCTCTGGGCTTGATGATCTTCTTGGATGATCGGCCTTTGGGTTTGTTGATCTTCTTTGAGGATTAGTGTTCACACGAGGCTTCCGGAGAAACTTGTTTCGTGGAGTTTAACTTGAGTTGGTGTTGATGTTGATTTTGATGTGATGTGATTCGATCTCTAGTACTTGATCCTCTAATTCTCTCTCAGTCGAATGCGTACTCTTGATTTGAGGAAGCGAAGCGTATGATGATCTTGGAGTTGAAATCTTGGAGGAATGCTCGTATCTCCAAAGGACTTCAGTCTTCAAGTGATCAGATTGTTTGTATCTTCAGAGGACTTTGGTCTTCAGAACTTTGATATGTCTTCTGATCTTCAGAGCTTCAGTATTTTATGATCTTCAGAGCTTTGATATGTCTTCTGATCTTTAGAGCTTTAGTATCTTCTGATCTTCAAAGCTTTGGAGGAGTTATGTTCTTTAGATCCTTGAAGTTTCGGACTTCAGATCTTCAGAGAGATTTTGCTTTCAATTCCTCATCCCTAAATGAATAGATATGACCTCTCTATTTATAGAGGCTCTCATGGGCCTTACATGGGCTTGGGTCTAATTACTTTATGGGGCCCAAATTGGGTTTGGGCTAAAGTTGGGCCTGGGCCCATTTGTTGTTGGGTTGAAATATGAGCTTGAGTTTAATCTTTAATTTTAACTCAAAATTTCACTATGGATTTGGATTAGGTTAAGTCCGAGCGAATTTAATTATTTGGCCCAATCCAACTTATAATTTTTTCAATAGGCTCGGGCTTTCATTGATGATGTGGCAATCTGTGATTCGCCGAAATTTCTCATTCAATAAATGCCCATTTTCGAGATTTATACACATCTATACGGTGGATGAATCTCGAAAAAGTTAATTTGAAATTAAAGTACGATTTTGACTTTAATTTGATGCATCATCTTGATCAAAATATGAGAATTTAGATCAAAATTTTGATTTGACATTTGTTTGACACATTTTAGACCATGTAAATAAAAAGATGAACTTTAGTTCATGACTTTCTTGTTTAAGAGTAAGCTTTTATTTGAACTTGAGTATAAAATTTATGTTCCACCTTAATTGTAATTGAATTTTGAGTAATATCCCAAATACTACCATTTGTTTTTTAGATTTCAAAATATACTCAATTCTTGATGCAAATTTGAAGTAGAATTTTGACTTCGTCTTTCTCTTTCCTTCAACTTTGATTTGGTGAAGTTTGAAGTGCAACATATTTTGATTTGAGGCAACACTTAAAGTTATGCCAAAATTTTGACATTGGAGTAAAATTTAGTTAGTACGTCAAATCTTTACTTGAATTTGGAATATGATTTTAATTTTATTACAATTTTGATTTGGAGTGATTTTGAATATAATTTGAATTCACTCCAAAAATATGGTTTACATTGGAATCTAATTGTCCACCTATACAAAAATTAGAATATACCAAAGTTTGAGAGAAGAATTCTATCCCCAATTTTGGCCTTTAATTTAATTTGACTTTTACTCAAACTTTGATAATTTGTAGGGAATTTCTGACCTACCAAAATTTGAAGCGAGCTAAAATGAAGTCTTAAAAAAGAAATCTAACCAAGTAAATCTTTGAATTTTAGGTTGCACTTAACTTGTGATGGAATCATTGTTGGGATTGATGCCCTAAAGTCTTGTGTCTTGTAGTTTGTAAACAATTTGTACGAACGTTTATGATGTATAATGTATTATGTTTACTTTACTTCTTGATTTTGCTCATCTAAATGTTTTATTTTCTTTACCACAAATCAATTAACTAAAATCTCTGATTGTCTTTATGTAACTTAAGCATGTATGTGGTGACATACAAATGGATCATGTCTTAAGAGATAACCAAAATGGTCTGTAGTATATGGATAAAGGAGAGAAACCTTATTCTAGTAACGCTACGGATGCAGCCCGCTTTGTGGAATAGTTACAAGTGCTATGACTTGTCATAAATGGTCTGATCCTAATCATTCGTGTAAGGGACATGCGAGCGGGGGCGTCCTATACAAAGAGTTTGTATAAGACCTGACCACGAAGTGTTAACGTCTCGTGATATAACACCGTTCATGACAAAGAATTTACTTCACTAGGATGACCATAGGTAACATGACCTCAATCCTGAGTGAGTTGGGAACTCCTACCATTGAAAGCGGTCCTTTGATTTGCATGGGTACGAGTGGCCAAGCCGCCGACTCAAACCTACTACTTTGGGGATTCGTCTGATTTAAGAATTGGGAACTCAGCTACACAAGATGGAATTCGCTCCTTTTTCGATGCAGGGGTAAATAGATAGATAGCTCCCTTAAGGGCTGATTTTAGGGCTTGAACGATGTGACACTATACACCTTCTCATGACCCGAGAGGTGTTCACACATAGTTGGACTATGTTATATTGTTCATTAAAGGGATCAGTGGTACTTAAGGAGTGAGATTTAACTATAGGGGCAAAATGGTAAATTGGCTCAGTTGTACTTACGAGCATTTGTGTAGGGTTATCGTACTCATGATTGGTTATATCCGATGGACACATAAATATATATGTGGTAAGAAGAGTTCAACTGTCGATCTTTAGTGGAATGCCTGGCAATTAACGAATAGTGGATCTCGTGGCTAAATAGTTAAGTAAACTATTCACGTACTGTTGGAGCTTCGAGTCATAGGTCCATAAGGTCCCCTTGATAGCTTGGATACAGGTTGAGAATCGATTTTTATGTCAATTTGAAATGTTCAAATTGACAAGAGGGAGTTCGATTATATATGATATAATTGAACTAGTTAATTGTATATGATATGATTGACTAAATGTATAAGATACATTATTTTGGAGAAAATTGGATATAAATATGATTTATATCAAGTAGAGGAGAAAACACTATAGTTGATATATGATATCAAACTATAGGTTAAAAATTTAATATGATTATATTCATTATTTTATTAATTGGGCGGTTATGTGATAATTGGCCGAAGTTTTTTCCGAATTTTGTACAAAAGTGAGAAGTTGAATTCAGTTCTTGTAACTGAAGAATAAAATGAAAATAGTTTTCATTTTGCAAAAGACATACGAGATTGCTCACTGTGTGAAAGTATTGTATCGCTTAGTGTTGAGAGCCTATATGATAGTGTTCTCCTACTAAACGATCGCATACCCGCGTTTCCTAAATGATCGCCCGCGTTTCTCAAACGATCGCTTACCTTTACTAGACGATCGCTTAGCGTGCCGAGCATAACTAAACGATTGCTTACCTTTTGATAGACGATTGCTTAGCATTTACTACACGATCGTGTACCCCGACCTAAACGACCAAGCACCTGACTATATGTTAGTCTTCCCTTTCTCTCACTTGCTTTTTCGTAGTACACGATTGTTTTTCTTCCTCCCCTCTATCAATCCCATCAAAGTCCACCATTTGGATTCTCACTCCGAGAATACTAAGGGCTTCGAGTGGTGGTGTCATCCCCGTTGCCTTTTGTTCGTGTGCTGCTATAACGACCGTGGTGGTACTAGGCAATTGCTTGCTAGACGAGAAGGAGCGAGAGGAGTTTGTTCACGTTAAGACCGAGATTTGTGAAGAAAGTCTTCAACTGGTAAGTTCTCGATCTCTTGTATTTTATCTTTTAAAGCATGCCAGTAATTAGTGTTTTCAATGCATATTTATATGTTAGAATGTACGTGTGGAAATTTTGTCACAATAAAATTGGAAAGATCCGCTTCCACTCATAGGCACTATTGTATAAGAGTTCATTTATTCACAACTTCCAACAATTTCTCAAAATTTTCAAGTGGTTGAGAAAAATGAGTTTTTTCTATTTGAATTTGAGATATTTGGTGGTTGTGATTTGATTCCCTTTTCTTATATAAATAGAGAAGAAGTGTGTGATAATTTCATAACCTTCCATTCTACTGCTTCATTCTTATATTTTTTGATCAAAATCAAGCCTACTTCTTTTTCTTCATTTTTTTTTCGTTTATTCTTCCTTCTTTTCAAGATTATTTTCTGCATCTTTTCCAAACTTTTTTTTTTCAAGTTTCCTTGGCCATAGGTGGTAGGATGTCACCGTCGTTGGCTTTGGTGTTTGATACATTGTTGTCGTCGTGTGTTGTTGGATGGCCAAGATTTCAAGACAAATTTATTTCGTGGAACTTAAACTTTATATTTGTATTAATTTTGTGGAGAGTGAGTACAATCTCTAGTACATAATATTTTGATGCTTTCAAAATAAACTATAGTCTTTAAGTTGGTTGATTTTTTTAAATGATCGGCCTTCGGGCTTGTTGATCTTCTTGGATGATTGGTCTTTGGGCTTATTAATCTTCGTGGATGATCGGACTTTGGGCTTGATAATCTTCTTGGACGATCGGCCTTTGGGCTTGTTGATCTTTTTGGACGATCGACCTTTGGGCTTGATGATGATCGGCCTTTGGGCTTGATGATCTTCTTGGATGATCGGCCTTTGGGCTTGATGACCTTCTTGGACATCGATCTTTGGGCTTGTTGATCTTATTGAATGATTAGCCTTTGGGCTTGATGATCTTCTTGGATGATTGGCCTTTGGACTTGTTGATCTTCTTGGATGATCGGCCTTTGTGCTTATTGATCTTCTTGGATGACCGGTCTTTGGGCTTGATGATCGATCTTTGGGCTTGATGATCTTTTTGGACAATCGGCCTTTGGGCTTGACGATCTTCTTGGATGATCGAACTTTGTACTTGATGATCTTCTTCGAGGATTAGTGTTCACATAAGGCTTCCAGATAAACTTGTTTCGTAGAATTGAACTTGAGTTGTGTTGATGTTGATTTTGATTTGATGCGATGTGGTTCGATCTCTAGTACTTGATTCTCTGATTCTCTCTCAGTCGAATGCGTACTCTTGATTTGAGGAAGCGAAGCGCATGATGATCTTGGAGTTGAAATCTTGGAAGAATGCCTGTATCTCCAAATGGCTTCGGTCTTCATAATGTTTTTATCTCCAAAGGACTTCAGTCTTCAAGTGATCAGATTGCTTGTATCTTTCGAGGACTTCGGTCTTCAAAACTTCGATATGTCTTTTGATCTTCAGAGCTTCAGTGTCTTCTGATCTTCAGAGTTTTGATATGTCTTCTGATCTTCAGAGCTTGAGTATCTTGTGATCGTCAAAGCTTTGGAGGAGTTATGTTCTTCAGATTATCGAAGCTTCAAATTTCAAATCTTCAGAGAGATTTTGCTTTCAATTCCTCCTCCTTAAATGAAGAGATAAGATCCCTATTCATAGAGGTTTCTTATGGGTCTTACATGGGCTTGGGCCCATTTGTTGTTGGGTCGAAATTCTGGGCTTGAACTTAATCTTTAATTTTAACCCAAAATTTCATCATGGGTTTGAATTGGGTCGGGCCCAAGCGACTTTAATTATTTGGCCCGATCCAACTTATAATTTTTCTGAAAGGCTCGAGATTTCATTGATGATGTGGCAACTTGCGATTCGCCGAAATTTCTCATTCAACAACCACGAATATGTTATACCTAAACATTCTAAAACCATAAATATACCATATCTAAATATTCCATAAGCAATAATTAAAAATCACCGAGTATGATCTTTAACACTTCCAGCGGTCTATAAAATGCATGTATGCGAGGGAAGTATCAATAATAAACTGAACAATATATATACACACACGTATTTCAAACATTTAAAGTTTAATTCACATTTATATGTTTATTTTTAAGTATAATAATTTATTTTTACGTGTTTCTATATGAAAAAATAAAAACATAGAAAATATGAACAAAAATCAAATTAATTTAATAACAATATGCATAAAATAATGAAAAATATTTAGATACAATTGAATTTGTAACAATATTTAAACAAATAGAAGGTTGGTTAAATAAAATCAAATTTAATAATAAAAGATAAATTCATATATAAATTAGGGAGAAAATCAGAAAGTTTTTGTTTATTGTGATTAATTCAGTAAGTAGTTAAATAAAATATAAATTCAAATATAATTTGAGGAGAAAAATGAGGAAGTGTGTTCGTTTTTTTATAATTACACCGTGTTTATAATATCATTTTCATTTAAACTTCAACAATTACTCTGTATTTATAACCCCACCAACCACAAAACCTACGAAAGAAGACTAACGTGGAGACATAGCAAAAACAGCAGCAAAAGTGAATACTTATTTGTTTGTCAATGACAAAATTTAAATGAAATATATAGTTTGTTAGAAGATAATAGGTATAAAATATCAAGTAAAATTCTAACCAAGATTAAAAAATTTATTTTGAAATTAAAATAAACCAATAAAATAATTTAAAATCTAAAGATATATTATAAATTAAAATCAAAATGGTGATAAACAAATTAAAGATAGATTAATTTTGAATATTTTTTAAAAGTGGATAAATCAAATCAAAACAAATATGAAATCGTCAATTCAAAATTTAAACTGGGAAAAAAATATGGCACATTTATCTCTTGAATCCGTTGAAATCTCATAACCAACAATTTCATTTACTATGTAGTTCTATTGAGAATTGATACACGGTCTCATAATAGATAATTCCATTTATACAGTATTTCTATTGAGAATTTATACACGGGATAGTAATTACACAATACTCGAAAAAACGGTCAATCGATCACATCAGGGCAATTTGGAAATTAAAAGAATATGTGTCATGTGTGCCGCACGCTTATGCAATTTTTTTTTTTTTATTTTGACAAAAACCAAAAGACACCTCCGATTGTGCTATTTCCTCCGATTTCCCAAAAAATTAAGCCCATTTTATACGGTAAGCCCAATTCTCAAGTTAAAGCCCATTGATTGTCGTCTGCTCTATAACTCTCTGAAGCAGGTTTAGGGTTTCTGTAATCGAACTCATCTCCTTCGGCCGCCTGAGCAAAGACCAGAACTCGTGCTCTCTTCAGAATCCCTAATCATGGCGGAACAGGTTGTTATTCAATCGGCAACATCTACTTCTTTTCCCGTCTATCATTTTATTGACTTCAACGTTCTATCTCCTCACTCTTCATTCCTTTTCTACAGACCGAGAAGGCGTTTTTGAAGCAACCCAAAGTGTTTCTCTGGTAAGCAAATCGAAACATTCTTTTTGTAGTCAGTTTCGGAATGACAAGTATTTGGGTTCTTATTTATTGAATTGTTGTTCTTTTTTGCTGTAATCCTGATTTTATTTCCTGTTTATGATTATTGTTCTTTTTGGTTTACAAAATAGCTCTAAAAAGGCTGGGAAAGGGAAGAGACCTGGAAAGGGCGGGAACCGTTTCTGGAAGAGTATTGGATTAGGATTCAAGACCCCAAGAGACGCTATTGAAGGTTCTATTTTTTTCAACTCTGATCACGTTGTTTTTGTTGGATTGTTGATATGAAATGAATGTGTTTAGCCCTTTTAACTTTTGATTCTGCTTGGTGTACTTTGATCGTTTTTAACATGGTATAGCTACATTTGTATTGTATTCTACATTGTAATTTACCGCCCAATTAATTCTTATAAAATGATGAACTGGAGCTGCATCTTCGTTGCTAAAAAATCAGCAGTCTTGTAGGAATGCTTATTTATGTACTATTTGTTCAAATGCTGAGAGTATACAATTCTGTTAAAATATATTGAAAAAAACATCATGAGCTGAAGTGGTAGTTATGCTGAGGATTTTATACCTTTTATTCAGAATGGGTATATGTTTCTGCATAGATACAATGACGGTACCTACTTGATGGATGGTTTAAGGAGTCTGAAAAATCAAGGATTTATGTTGATGGAATGATGTTTATCTTAGTAGACTCTCCTACCAATTATGTATAATAAAAAGGAATTGTAATAGCATTGCATTTATTGGGAGATTAAGATCAAATATGGGAATGCTAATACCCTGCCATCCACTTTATAGGCTCAATATCTAGGCTTACCTTGCTTTCTTGTTCTTAGAATTGTTGCTGTGAATAAGGATGCATTCACTAGAGGGAAATTTCTTAGCAATACATCATATCATCAATTACCCTATGTACTGTTTGCATCTTTATCTCCGAATTTTCAAAGCCCCATATTAGGCATATCTTGCTGTTATATTCTTTTGAATTGTTGCTGAATGCAGAATGCTATTCCACTTCTGTTGTACACTTGTTCTCATGCAGGAACATATATTGATAAGAAATGCCCCTTCACTGGCACTGTCTCCATCAGGGGACGTATTTTAGCTGGAACTTGTCACAGCGCTAAGATGGTCAGGACCATTATTGTCAGGAGGAACTATTTACATTATGTTAAGAAGTATCAGAGGTACTTTCCTCTTCCTGACCACCCCCCATCCCACCCTAGCTGATTTTTTATACCGCGGTTCTGATCTATTTTGTTTCTTCGGTCTCCTTCAGGTATGAGAAAAGGCACTCCAACATTCCTGCTCACATATCTCCTTGCTTTCGTGTGAAGGAGGGTGATCATGTTATTATTGGCCAATGCAGGTACATCAAGATTTTAGGAATTCTTTCCATTGATTCTTGTTCTGATAGTTCTTGTTTTGTTTCTTCTTTCCAAGAAATCCTTTTTCACATTTACTGTTTGAATTTCAGGCCATTGTCGAAGACAGTGAGGTTCAATGTGTTGAAGGTCATTCCTGCTGGATCCTCGAGTCGTGGGAAGAAGGCTTTTGCTGGGATTTAAATTATGTAGGTTTCTGCTTTTGATACAACAAAAAGTATGAAAGAACTTTTGAGAGTTTGTAGGCCATATTTGATGCAAGAGGGTTTTGAAGACTTAGCAGTCGGGATTTTGATATGAATATGGACTGTTTTATTGTGTTCTTATTTGTTTAAATTTCTTGTCTTATTTCTGGCAAATTTGGTGTTTCAAGGTACCAACATATCCTGGATCTCTATTAGGTATTCTAATACATGTCAGTTTAATTCAAAATATTACATTTGTGAAAATTGGATTTTGAGATAACCTTATCAGACATTATTTTTGATTCCTTGTGCTTGGTCTAAATTGGTTTCGGGTCTAGCCTTTTTTTATTTATATTTGTTACACTTTTATGTCAATTAATTAAATTTCTGAATTTTGGTTTTAAAAAATTATTTTCTTAATTTGGCATAAAATTTGGATTTAAATTTCAATAGAATTTAATTGAACTTCGAGTGGTATCTATTAGTTACCAAATTCTTTTTGAGTCAACCCAAATTTGAAGTTATTTTGATTTTGAGATTTAATTTTATTTAAATTTAGATTTGGATGAAATTTCCAGCACCCCAAATTTCGATTTGATATAAGATTTATCAAAATTTGTCTTAATTTAAGATTTGAAATAAAATTTTACAATTGATTTATAGTTAGATTATTTTATATGGATTTGTATGATATTTTTTTGTTTTTGTTTTTGTAGATTGTCGGCAATCTTTATTTTGAGAAAAATTTATAGATTGTCTGACTGAGATAAAGATATGGACTTTCTAATTTTTTATTCGACGTAAAAACTCTGTTGAATTTTTAAACTTGGATTTGTAATAGAAGTGAGATAAAATTTGGATTATGTGCAAATTTTGCTTTAGACGAGAGAGAGAAACCATTTCTGGTTATGCCAAGCATGGCTCATATATGGTTTTGAACTCAAAAAATAAAAATTATTTAAAACTCTTTTCATTTTTTAAAGAAGAATCTTTTCATTTTATTCTATATTACGCTATCCACTTTGTTGTCGTAAAGAATATTTTCTGTCCTTCTATTTGCTAATATTTATTGAATCCTAATCTAATCATTTGTTTGGTAAATGAGATAATCATTTACTATTTTGTATTACCAGGTCTATTTTAAAATGCAAAAGAAAAAACAAATATAAATTTTGAAGCTATTTTGTGCAAAATTTTGAGCAGATAAATTATAAAAAGAAAAAAAAAACCCTCTAAATTTTGAAAATTTTGACCTTTTATCTTCAAAATTTGAAATTTGTTTCATCTTATTTTAACGAAAGCAAAACCCCTCTCTAATAACATCTTTTAAAACAAATTTCAAAGTTGATATAAAAATGTAACTTTCAAACAAATTTGTTTCACCTTGTGAGTTTTTGTTTAAAAAATATTGAAAAATCGTGAGAAATAATACTTTTAAGTTTTCATTTTACAAAACTAACACTTTTTTTAAAAAACTTGTTTAAATATCTTTTCTTGGTTCATCTCGGGCGAGATCAACCACTGAGATTTAGTTAAATAATTAATTTTTTCTTATTGATTGTTTTGGTTCTTTAGGGCCTTTCTCGGTACATCTTAGAGATTCTTGTAATTTTTCCAAAATGTTATGTGATCTTCCTAAATTTTATACCAAATCTTATATATTTTCAAATTTTCTTCAAATTCGATTATTTTACTAAATATTATATCAAAATCAATTTACCAATTATCCAAATGGTTTTTTTAGATGGATCACAAGGGGTTGATTGTGATTTTTAAGTTTTTGGAAAAATTATAAGATAAAAAATGTAAAATATGGTAAATAATAAACTCTCGGTATGAATCTCGGGCAGATTAATATCGAGATTTTATAGATGTTCCATATCTTACTTTTTTTTTTCAAAATTTAATCTCTCCAAAAATTTAAAAATCAAAATGTAATAATCCATCTGAAAATAGTCTAGTTGATAAATTCATTTAGAAATTTATAAATTCATATAATCATGGAAACATAAATTAACCTAAAATCACACAATAATTGAATATAATATTTGGTTATATTTGGAGAAATTTTGATAATAGATAAGATTTGGTATAAGATTGGATAGACTATCTAATATATAATATTTGATTATATTTAATGACTTTAGTTTTGAAAATAGAAAGTTAAAGAGGTTATTTCTGACAATTTCTCACTTTAAAAGTTGCAAAATTAATTTGAAATTTTTAGGACATCTTATAACTAAAGTTAATATGGACGTTGACAAATATTGACAATTCATTTTGGTTTTTAAAAAATGTTCATTTTGGCCATTGCACTTTTAACTTAAATATTGACACAATATCGATATCAATTGACATTTTTGGAAAATTATAAAAAAATAATAATAAATATTTAAATTAGAATAAAAATATTTAAAGTAATTAATGAATAGGTCTAAATATTACCCTGGTATTTGTACTTTTGATTTTTGTTCATTTTGATCCCTCTACTTTCAAAGTGTTGTCCATGTATTCAGCTTTAGTTTATTTTAGTCTCTAAAAACATGTTCATTCCGGTAATTGCACTTTTAACTTTAGTTTGTTTTGATCCTTAAACTTTAAAAAAGTAACTATTTTTATCATTTAAAAGTGAAAATGAATAAATCAAAATGATAACTATTTAAAAATATAAATACCAAAATAAACCAATTTAAAAGTAAGTAACACTTTTAAAATATAAAGACCAAAATAAACCAAAATTGAAAATATGTGGACCAAAATAAATAATTTAAAAGTATAAAAATCAAGAACTAAAATAATATTTATACCTAACAGATGGTTTTTGCTTTCAACATATTTACTATTTATATTAATGTCATTTTTGTTTATTTATTTAGTCGAAATAAAACTATACAAATATAGCTGAATACACGTGTTTATCACATGGTGAAAGAAAATGACCAAATTACCCATCATTTCAATGCCTTCTCAACTTCTCCATTCTCGAAAGCTGACTAAAAAACGGTAATTTGGTTACCAATATATAATGTCAGGTCCTCCATCTTCATTTCATCTGTCTTCCTTGACTGCGCTGAGCCTTTGAAGCTGAAAATCTTCATCTCCGAGAAAATTTTCAGGTTCCGATCTCAACCTCCTTCGCTCTTTCACTTGCTTCCATGGCTATGATCTCCTATCAACCGCCATTGAAGTCGTTGGCGATTCCTCCAGTTTCGTTATCTAACCCTAAATCTGTCATCTTCAGGTGCAGTTTGTCTCTTCCATCACGAACCGCCGTCACTTCTGTTGAACCTGAACCAGTTTTCTCCTCCGTGAAGGCATTTGCACCGGCAACCGTCGCTAATTTAGGCCCTGGCTTTGATTTCCTTGGCTGTGCTGTCGATGGCTTGGGAGATTATGTCTCTCTCAGCGTTGATTCAAATGTTCATCCAGGTGAAGTTGCAATTACCAATATTACAGGGAATAACACGAATAAACTTAGTAAAAATCCGCTGTATAATTGTGCTGGAATTGCTGCTATTGAGGTTATGAAAATGTTAGGGATTCGATCTGTTGGTCTCTCTCTCTCGCTTGAGAAAGGTTTGCCGTTAGGGAGTGGATTGGGATCTAGTGCAGCGAGTGCAGCCGCTGCAGCGATTGCTGTTAATGGATTGTTCGGTGGAAAATTAGGAGTTGAGGAATTGGTTCTCGCGGGATTAAAATCCGAAGAGAAGGTTTCTGGATACCATGCGGATAATGTCGCACCGGCTATTATGGGGGGATTCATTCTGATTAGGAATTACGAACCCTTGGAATTGATCCGCTTGAAATTCCCCGTCGAGAAGGAGCTGTTCTTTGTATTGGTCAGCCCGGAATTCGAAGCTCCAACAAAGAAAATGCGGGCTGCGCTGCCGTCTGAAGTTGGGATGCCGCACCATGTGTGGAATTCCAGCCAAGCTGGAGCGTTGGTGGCGGCGGTGCTGCAGGGTGACGCAATGGGATTGGGGAAAGCATTGTCATCAGACAAAATTGTGGAGCCAAGGCGGTCGCCATTGATTCCAGGGATGGATGGGGTTAAGAAGGCGGCCATTGCTGCTGGGGCATTTGGGTGTACGATAAGCGGGGCGGGGCCAACCGCGGTGGCGGTGATTGACAACGAAGAGAAGGGGAAGGAGATTGGCGAGAGGATGGTTATGGCGTTTATGAAGGAAGGGAATTTGAAAGCTGAGGCATCTGTAAAGAGATTGGATCGAGTTGGTGCAAGGCTCATTGGATCAACTCCCTTAGATAGAGTTTTATGAGATCATATGAATGTTTTGATGCTGCTTCAAATGCTGGCTTGCTGTGACTTCGTCATTTGAGAAATGGTTAATAAATTCGATTCCACCATTGAAATGAATCTGTGAAACCTACTGTTTATGCTGAATTATCTCATGCTTTGTTCTTGTTCTTTTGGTTGCAGAAGCATGATTTGGAATGATCCTGTGCTGATTCTCTCTTCCAAGAGGCATGTTTTTTGTTTAGCTTTTGATACTTTTGTCCCTAGAGAATATAGCTTAGTTTTGATCTTATCATATGCTTGAAAATGAAGAATGTTGTTAAGGAACCCACAAGCCAACTGAACTAAAGAGAATAATTCTAGTTCAAAAAGCTAGCCTTTACACTACTAAGTATGAAAGTGGTTTCAAAAGGCTTGCTTTACATTACTCAGCTTTACAATATTGTTCTAAGGGTATATTCGAAGTCTTTTTAAAAAGGCATAATTCTTTGTTTAAGATGAACCTTACCTAATTAATTAGGTTACTATCCCAAAGCCACTTTTGGGATGATTTTGATTACTTTCGTCAAGTACCAAATTGCTTTTAGGCTATGTTTACTCTCCGATAAACGTAATGATCGTAATATGGAGTCCAATTCTTTACGAATAATAATAATAAGAAGAAGATCTATCACGACTGCATCAATTTGAGTAGTTTAGTGGTATGAAAATTATCTTTACAAGAGGATGACCAAATGCTCCCAAAGGTCATCCTCGTCAGTTGGTATTAAAATTATTAGTCCAAGCCCATAATCCAACTTTTGGGCGTGCAAGATTTGATATCGAGAATGTTGTTTTCATCCATGGATAAGTAATGAACTATATTTTTTATTGACTGCAAGGGAGTGAGTGAATGCTAAATTGCCTATTACCATTTAGCTCACTTTGAAAACGAGTCTAAGTTTTGAAGAGAAGGGGAGTTTGTCGTTTTTGGAATTTAACTAAGAATTGAACTTTTCTATTTAATTTTTAAAAATAAAAAACCAAATGGTTATTAGAAAGGTCTTAGAGACTAGATCAAAATTTAATTCTAAACTTAAGAGTAGAAATGTAAGGATGTGTTTGGGGAGAAAATTATCTTAAGATTATAATAACCATCTCTTACTACAATAAATATTATTTTGTATTCTCCAATTAGTTACAAATCCTCATTTGTTACCGTATTTATTATTTATTTTTTTATTCATTGTTAAGTGTACATACTATTATAACCAAAAGTAAAATAATCTATACCCAAATACAAACTATTATAATCAACTATAATAACCTAGAATTATAATAATCAACTTTTGCCCCAAACGCTCCCTAATTTTTTAAAACCTAAAGACCAAACAGAAACTATATTAAGAAACTTAAGGACACAATACATTTTCCCCAAAAATTTCAAACAATAACTTAATGAATGAGCACATTCAAAAGGGTGTGTGCGTGTGTATATATGTAGATAGAGAGAGAGAGAGACTTAAATTGTTATGCACATGAAATTTTGAAGTTTTAATTTGAAGTTTTAAAGCAGTATTCAATTGTATTTAAAGTTTTATAAATATAATAAATTAATATTATTAACTTCATTTTTGTTATCATAGATTTTTAAAAGTGGCAAGAGGAGAATGTAAAATTCATTAAATGAAAAAACATAACATGAAAGGTACCAAAAAAAAAAGTATGAAATGATACTAGGACAATATAGGATTTGTTGAAAGTGCCAAAAAGATCTCAAATTAAATTGGAGGGTACTTAAGGTATGAAACGGTATAAGTGTGAGGCTAAAGTGGTCTTTAATTAAAAAGTTAAAAGGTCAAAAAAGGAAGTTAAAATTTTTTCCCAATTAACCATTTTTAATGCTAAATTTGATACATACAAAAATTATAAAACAAAAATAACCACACTCACGTTAAAGTTCATAATGCGGGTAATAGTAAAGAAATCTACTTCGAGGTCTGAAGTTCAATTCCTTAGCCTCACACTTTAATTATAATACCTTTAGAGAAAAAAAAAAAAAAAAAGAAAAAAAACTGAAGTAAGTCTTAAAAAATATATATGAAAAATATTATAGGTATTTATTAGGAATAATTGTATTGGATAGGGTAGGGCAGGGTAGGAATATATGCACAATAAATTAGTAATAATAGTTGATTATATAAATTAAATTAAATTATCGTTCTGGTCCATGAATTTATAAATTTGTTCAATTTTAGTTCATATACTTTCAATTGAATAAATTATTGCTTTACTTTTTGTCCGGTATCTTAGCAAACTAGTATTTAATCTAAACTAGGGTTTATATTTCTTTTGAATTATAAGGTATTTGTATCATTGTATGCATTGAGTCAATTCTTTTCGGTTACCAACAGTAGTGGACCAGGGATATTATGCAAGGAGGACACAGTTTCATATAAATATAATGTTAGATGTATCGATATAATATTCAAATCATATAATATCGTTAAAACGAGCATAACTAACTAACATGTTAGGGGTACAACTTTATAAGATTAAAATTTTAGCCCATTAATAGCTAAATTTGTGTCATATATAGTATCTGAACTTTTAAAAACATATACTATATACTAAACCACCAACATTTTGATAAGTGCATAAAATTAATGTAACTATTGGTTACAAAATTGAAATTGTTAAGTTCAATTAGAAACAAAAATATTTTTTTTTATCTAATACAATTATTAGTTTTAAACATTCCAAATATTTTATGAGATTTTTATACACTAAGTTCAAAGATTTATTAAAGTTAAAATTCAAAGTTTAAATACTTATTAATCATAATTTTAAACATTAAAAATTAAACTTATATTGACTTGAATGTAATTTTATAATAATAGTAAAGTAAATAACAAAATAAAAAATTTAAATATGAAAATGGTATAGTTCTTAATTTTCAAAACTAAAAATCAACAGTCAAATAGTTATGAAACGAGCTTAAAATTTAAAAAATATTTGTATATAAACATGAACACACATATATGAAATCTTAAGCAACGAAAAATGGTTAAAATAAAAGAGAAAATAAAACTGTCTCCCAGTCTCAGTATAGTCGAATTCAGGTCGCCAGGTTACTGAGTTCCTCCACCATCAATGAAGCAAGGTCCTAATTAATGTCCTGGGGAGCACGCCTAAGTATATGTTCAATATATAAAGAAATATTTTTTTTTATATTTAATGAAAAACAACACACACACATATATATAATACAACATGATGTGCAGGGGCACGTGCCCCTATCCCTTCATTGATCCGTCCTTGGTTATTAATATAAGCATAATTAAATTAACCTAAATTTTTATTTTTGACCTCAAGGTTAGAAATTCGATTCTCTACCCCACTTAAAAAAACTTTTAAAAGGTTCATATGAGGTGAAAAACTAAAATTTAAAATTTTCATCATTTTCAAAACTATGAAATTGCATCAAACAATCTCATTTTTTGTTAGCTATTTTATTATGTATGTTAGGAATATTTTAGTTGTTTTGTAAAGACAAATTTCAATATACACCCGTAAATTAGGGGTGTTCAAAAAATCAGATGACCTGAAAAAAATCAATCAACCCAACTCAACCCGTGTGGTTTGGTTAGGATTATCAATTTATTTGGATTAGGTTGAGTTCAAATAAATAAAAATTTTATGGGTTGGGTTAGTTGACCTAATATAATCCAAACCAACTCGAACCAACCTGAACTTTTTATTAACTTTAAAATGTATAAATATATATATTACTTATGATACAATTATATACACATATTTATATTAATTTTATTTAATTTCATTATTTTTTTTATAATATATTCTCCACAACTCCTAAAAATATTTTTTAAAACACTTTGGAAATAAAATTTTCATTATATAAATTAAATTTGAGTTGTTAATCTTAATTCAATATATAAAAATAATTAAATCAATTTTTTATGTATTAAAATTTTGCTTCCTTTTAGAACAAAAGTTTGAATAAATGATCAGAGTAACCCAACCCAACCCAAATGTTTCATGGCTGGATTGGATTGAGTTCATTTTTTAATAAAATATTATTTGAGATGAAAAAATTTATAACCCGATAAATTGAATTGGATCTAAAAAGTCTTTCAACCAAACCCAACCCATGAACACCCTTATTACAAACATGACAAAATTTAGATAATGTATCAGTAATAAACCATATCACTAGTAAGAGTCAATCAACAATAGAAGTCTATCACTGATAAATTTTGCTATATTTGTAATTTTTTTAAAAAATGTTGCATATAATTGGTTATTATACTTAAAGATACTACTTATTGTAATTACTGTTGGGAATGTCCTAGAACTCGCAGTTCATGTTAAACATTCTATTTATCAATAATATTGAGTCGTTGATTTTGCATTCTATTATGAAAATCCAATAAACATATCCATGAATATAGTCTGAATACTTTAACTTTATGTGGTGACATAAACGGGATCAAGTTAACAGTATATAGCCTAAATAGTCTAATAAGTATATGGATGAAATTGGGTATCTCATCTTGGTAACACTATTGGATGCGACTCACTCTGTAGTTGTTACAGCTACAAATGATAGTGATCCACATATCATTCATGTTGAGACATGTGAGTGGAGGCATCATATGCAATGAGTTTGCATATAGACTGGACCATGAAAATAATCACTTTTCGTTATAACGACCGTTTACGGTTAAAACTGACTATTTCATTATTAAAAAATCTAGGTTAACTCGATCTTAATCCTAAGCTAGCTATGAACTCCTGTTTGTTCGGGATTATTCTTTGATCTGTATGGGTGAGAGTAGTCCAACAGCACTGCTCAATAAGCTTCCTATATTGGGGATAAGATAGGATGAATAGCTGGGGACATAGCCCTGCAAGATGAAATTCACTCATTCCCGATATAGGGTTAGCAGGTAGGTTGTTCTCTTAAGTACTGTCTTGAACAATCGGGGCCCCATCTTCCCATGATAGAGAAAGGACTCGATTCATAGGTGTTATGAATCAAAATTGTTCATTCGAGGGTCAATGGGAACTTAAGGAACAAGATGTATTCACAGGGGTAAAACTGTTATCTTGACCAAACTATGATTACGAATAACCTGTGAAAGATCGACTTACTGATTATGGTTATATTAAGTGGACATAATATATCTGCAGTGAGGAAGTTCAACTATGAGCTATAGTGGAGTGACCCATTAGTTAACGAATGAGGATTAATTCGGTATAATGAGTTTAGCCAATTAACCTCGGATCCTTGGAGCTCATGATCTGTAGGTCCGCGAGGTTCCCCTACTAGCTCGTAAATGGATAAGTTTTAGAATAGCACGATAAGTTAATTTGAAACATTCAAATTAGAAAGGAATGGAATAGGAGAATTTATATTTAAATGTATTTAAATATATGAAGATGGATTTGTGAAAAATTAATTTAATATTTGATATTAAATTAATTAGAATTATTTAAATGATTATTTATTAATTTTATTAGAAAATTAATTTACGAAATTAATTTTATAAAATTAATAATTGTTTCGGTTTTCAAAACAAAGTGGATCTTGAAATCTTTTTTTTTTTTTTAAATGAAAATAGAAAATTGAAAAATTGCACAAAATGGAAAAATAGTTTTTTCCATTACCATCTTCAACTAGCTCACTCAAAACCTATTAACATTCTCTTCAATTACTCTAAACATGAACTACATCTCATGCAACTATCTTCTTTGCATGTTCACCTGCAATAAATAAAGAAGATTGGAGTAGAATTGAGGCATGCATTCAAAGAAGTTTTTAAGAAAAATTCATGCCGAAGAAAGAGTTCTTCAAACGAGTTGATGTAGTGAGCTTCTCCCTAGTTTTCCGTTCGTTCAAGCTGTTCTCGAGTCCCACAACTCACTCTAAAGCTCCAAGAGGATAGTGAGGAAGATCTTAAGGTGGTTCACGACAAGTTTTGGAGAAGACAACTGCTAAGGATCAATATCTTGAAGTGTTCTACAAAGGTATGATTTTAAACCCTTTTATATTAGATGGACATGCTTTAGTTTCTGCCAAAATGAATTAAAATGCTTATCGATCTTTGTTATTTCTACTCCATACTAATATACTCTTACAATTACCCATATATATATAACTAAATTTGATACAAACAAAATTATAAAGGAAAATAACCATACTCACATTTTAGGCTCATAATGTTGCTAATGGTAAAGAAATCTACCCGGAATAAATGAACAAGGAAGACAAAAGCAATGAGAACGAAAATGAAGAAGAGTACAAAAATCTTGGTCAATCTTAAACATAATTAATTAGCCCAAAATTCTAGCGTGTAATTACGAAAATATTATAGGTATTTATTAGGAATAATTATATTGGGTAGGGTAGAGCAAGAGTATGTATGTAGTAAATTAGTAATAATAGTTGATTATGTAAATTAGTTCAAACTCGATGAATTTTGGGATTTATTCAATTTTAGTTCATATATTTTCAATTAAAAAAAATGATGGTTCTGTTTTTTATCCGGCGTATCTTAATAAATTGGTATTTTTATCTAAGCTAGGGTTTATATTTCTTTGAATTACGTGGTATTTATATGCATTTGAATCAATTCTTTCAAGTTCCTAACATGGGCATACCTAAAACTAACATAAATTTTTTATTATCGACCTCGTCCCACCCCACTTAAAAATAAAAATGCTTAAAAGGTTCATATGAGGAGAAAAACAAAAATTTAAAATTTTTGTCATTTTCAAAAATCATGAAAATGCATCAAATAGTCTCATTTTAATAAATCCATAATTTGAAAATTTTGGTTAGCTATTTTGTTACGTTAGGAATATTTCAGTTGTTTGGTAAAAACAAATTTCAATCTACACTCTCTAGGTTACATCAATTTAAAATATAAACTAATAATAAAATTAATTTAAGTCTTAAACTTTTGTTAATTGTATCAATTATTATCCTTCTTCAGATTTAGTTCAAAAAAATTTATGTAAAACAAGAGTATTACTTAATAACTTCTAAAAATTTAATTTATAAATCGATATAATTACAAAGTTTAATGTAAAAATTGACAATTCTATGAGTTAATATTCAAATATCTTGTTTGGTAAATTAATCGGATAAAATTATTTCATGCCAAAGTAAGCTTAGTGATCTTGGCATATACTCCGACTTAAGAGGTCGATGATTCAATCCTCACTTCGTAATCGTAAAAAATTTGCTTCCCATATTCCGAAACCCATACTTAAATTTGCTAATTCATACCGCTAACCCCAAAATGAAAGGTTGAATTTGTTCGTCGTTGTCTAGATCAACGACAAAGAAGTGTCACAAACTTATTCGGAGGTATTAGGGCCATGTATTTTCAACTGCGAACGTGGCCATATTCGGAGCAATGGAGTCAAAAATTTATTTTTATGACCAAAATTTCCAAAACCCTTTTACGTACTCAGAGCTGATCTTCATGCCCAACGAACAGCGTAGCCTCCCCTTGCTTATTTCATAAGGTACACGCCACTTCTTTCAAAAACGAAAGTTTCAATCAAATTCTTTGATGGGTCTCTCTGAAAAAGCACAGGGACTGATTTGATCAAATGTGGGGTTTGAGGAAGTAAGATTTTAAATCAAGAAGAAGGGTTTAGAGACAGGGGATTCATGAAAGAGGTTGAAGGAAGAAGGGTTTGTCGGGAGTTTTCAGCTGGGTATTATGCTCTTTGTACTGTTGGAGGAATGCTTAGTGCTGGGACAACTCATCTTGCTATTACACCTCTTGATGTCTTGAAGGTCAATATGCAGGTAATTTCCTGTTTTCTTTGTCACATTTATACTCGTAGTCTCTTGTGAGGTTGTTTTGATTGTCTTTGAAGAGATCATGTTGCTCTTTTGTTTTCTTTCAAGAATTGTGTGGTTGAAGTGTTAGATAGTTTGTGACTTTATTTGTAGTATGGGATTGAGACAGGTGTTCCTTCTCCATCCACCTTTCTATTAGAAAGGTGCGTTTCTATACTTTCTTGAGTATGTGCTATATTGTGGGATATTTGGGGGAGAGGAACGATAAAATGTTTAGAGGTGTGGAGACGGACCATGTTTGGTCGTTTTATTTTTCTGTTTGGACTTGGTTTTGAATACCTTTTGTTATTATCCTCTTGGTTGTATCTTACTTAGTTAGAAATCCTTTCTTTAGAGAGGTTTTGTGGGCTTGATTTTTGTTACCCTCGTATTCTTTTATTATTTTCGTAATGAAAGCAGTTGTTTCTGTCAAAAAAAAAAAAAAGCAGCAAAGGAATGTTGAACTTCATATTTTGGGACGTTTTGTCATGCCATTTATCACCTTTTCCAGTACAGTAATTGCTTGCTTTGGTTTGAGGATTAGATTCTTCAAATTTGTAGTTCTAGACATGCCCGTGAGTTTTCGTTCGGTATGGTCTTCAGCTTGCTTCTTGTCTTCCCATAGAAATGAACTACATGATGCACTTGAATACCCTGAAGTGTCCTTTAGGATGTTTGGAAGTATCCTCCATGATTTTAGGGTCAAGATTTTTCACTGGTACCGTCAAATCCAGGCCAGAAATAACCATCATAAATGGTTCCGGCAATGGTGGCTAGGCAGGTTCAGTCATAACTTAAGGCTACGACTTTCACATCTCTCTCCATCTTTGGCCATCTAAGGTAGAGAAGTTTTAAGCCTCCAATTTGAAATTCATGATTTAAAATACTTGTTGTCGTTATATCTGGATGTGCAGCCTCTTGAAACTCAAAATAAAGCTAATCTTATGAGTTCTTATTAAAAAAAAAAAAAAAGAGCTAATCTTATGAATTGGTTTTCTGCCTTAGGTTAATCCAATCAAGTACAGTGGCATTTCTTCTGGTTTTTCTATTCTTTGGAGGGAACAAGGTCCTTCATCCCTTTGGAGAGGTTGGTCGGGCAAGTTATTTGGGTACGGTGTTCAAGGCGGGTTCAAATTCGGTCTCTATGAGTACTTTAAGAAGTTTTACTCTGATTTGCTGGAAGGCCATACGAGAAGTTCCATATACTTTCTCAGCAGTGCTTCTGCTCAAGTTTTTGCTGATATTGCTCTCTGTCCTTTTGAAGCTGTCAAGGTCAGGGTCCAGGCACAACCCTATTACGCCAAGGGGTTGGCCGATGGGTTTCCAAAGTTATACTACAGTGAAGGTCTTTCGGGGTAAGCAATGGCAACTTAAGAAAGAATATTACACGTGTCATCTTCTTTTCCCTCTTCTATTATACTCATCCATATTTATCTTTTACCGCAGTTTCTACAGAGGACTTTTTCCACTTTGGGGACGAAATCTTCCATGTAACATCTCTAACTCGGTGCATTTGTTAGCTCTGATATCTATTGTACTGAATTTTATGACTTATATACCGATGGTAGATCTTTATTAATATTTCTTACATCAGAAGTTTGTAACTTTAGTTTTCAGCTCATTGTGAAATGCCAATGTCTTGTACTTCAAAAGCTGATTGTCCTTACTAAATTTTCTACAAAGTCATTCCTTGTGAAATGCGAAGAAGTTACTTGGAACACATTCCTTAGCCCGTTTGATAGCCGTTCGGTTTTTGATTTTTAGTTTTTGAAAATTGAGCTTATAAAAATTAGATTCACTTATTGGTTTCTTTGTTTTGTTATTTACTTTTTAGGAGTGTTTCAAAATATTATCCAATTTTTTAAATCTTAAAAAAAAAAGTTTAAAAAACTTATTTTTTGTTTTTAGAATTTGGCTAAGAACTCAAATGTTTACTTGGAAAAGATGAAAACCTTTGCAAAAAAGTTGGAGAAAGCAAACAAAATTTTAGAAAACAAAAAATCAAACCGTTATCAAATGGACCCTTACATTTTGTTACTTGTTGATAATATTGCTATATTTTCTTCTGCATTTTCTGCTTGATAATGTGTAAGAATCACTGCTTTTATCATATTTCAATTCAATTTTTACAACAGCGAGGACTTTACAGCTAAGAACAATAATGTTTAATGCAAACTAGCAAACACTTGGCCTTTTTCACTTTTAGAGAAAATTTCAGTGAAAGTGATGAATTTCATAAGGTTACATGGTGTACAATGCCAACTTAAGGGCAGATGTAGGATCTAAACGGGTCTAAAAACATTGTTGCATCTGATGGACGGTAGAAGAGCATATTGGAGATTTGTCAATTGAATTAATAATTACTTCCTTGCCTGTGATTCTATGTTTACCGATGTGGTTATTCCCCAGGCTTTGATTTGTGTTTCTTTTTTGAATTGTCTTTGACAGTCTCTATGATTATGTTCTCAACATTTGAGCATTCGGTGAACTTCATATATCAAAATATCATTCAGCGTAGAAAGGAAGATTGCTCGAGAACCCAACAGCTCGGCGTTACATGTTTAGCTGGCTATACAGCTGGAGCTGTCGGTACTCTTGTCTCAAATCCAGCTGATAACATTGTTTCCTCTCTTTATAATAAGAAGGCTGATAATATACTGCAGGTGGGCTCTCTCTCTCAGTTTTAAATAAACATGCTTAGGCATCCAGAAAATCATACCCTAAACAAGGCTCTCTTAATAAAGCATGTGCCTGAAGGCCCCTTCTTTTATATATAACAAAAAAAGAGATCTAAATACTATTTTGGTTCTAATACTATCGGTTTTGCTTCATTTTGGTCTATGTACGGTCAAAATGTTCATTTTGGTTCATGCACTTTTAATTGTAGTTTATTTTGTTTCTTAAACTTTCAAAATGACCATTTTAGTCCCTGTACTTTTAAAAATGGACCGTTCTGGCCCCTGTATTTTCACAAGGGACTAAAATGGTCACTTTTTAAAAGTGCACTAAAATGAACATATATAGGAAGGACTAAAATGAACTAAAATTGAAAGTACATAGACCAAAGTAGTATTTAAACCTATAAAAAATGGTTAACCATGAAACTAAGAAATATTCCTAAAAAATGTTTAACTTTCTCCTCAAGCTCTTTTAAAAGCTCTATTGTTCATTTTTTTCACCTTGCACTTAAGCCCCAAAGGAGTATTGCACTTTGTACTTTTGTATGCATCTCACATTCAAAAGTTCCCTAGAGATGAAGTAAAACTATATGGTGTCTGTTTGGATTTTGTTCTTGCAGGCAGTGAAGAACATAGGATTTGGCAATCTATTTATTAGAAGCCTTCCTGTCAGAATTACAATTGTTGGTCCTGTTATTACTTTGCAGTGGTTCTTCTATGACACCATTAAATTGCTAAGTGGACTGTAAGTCTATTTTCTACGCTCTACAGTACACTTCCTAATATATGTCTTTTGCTTCTGGTTGCAATTTCTTCCCCAATGCAGTAGGAATAATTTATTATGTATCTGAAAAGTAATGCTTAAACAACATATGCTATCACATGCATTAGAAGTGGAGACTAGACATGAGGGAGAGAGAGATGATGGAGAGGTGTTAGTAACTCAAAACTGCAAATTAGTTTTTGAGTTGGTCTAGTCAATTTCTAGTTTCTAGGAAATAGTTGAAGTTATTTTTAGTTGTAGTCAAGTCTAAGTTCCTATTCTCGTGGAGTTAGTGGAATTAGTTGCTAACATTGTGGAATCTATTTTTAGACTAAGATATGTATTTATATGGAGTTTTCTAGAATGAAATTAATACACTTCCCATTTTTCTCATTTCTCTCTCATTAGTTAGAACAACAACAGTGGTATCAGAGCCCTCAATTCTTAAGGGATCTGTGAGGAGAATCAGTGAAATATCTTCGAAAGAAACTGCATGATACACCTGTGAGAGTTGTTAGAGATGGAATTAGGATCAAACAGTGGCTCCACTTGTGTTTGATGGTGAAAATTACCAGGCATGGGCTATCAGAAATGCAAGCCTACATGGAGGGTTGTGATTATTGGAAAGCAATTGAGCAAGACTATGAGATTGCTCCACTTCCTGACAACCCAACAATACATCAGATCAAGACTCACAAGGAGAGGGTCACTAGGAAGGCAAAAGCTCGAGCTTGCCTATATGCAAATGTGTCTCCCGCCATATTCAACAGAATTATGGCCTTGAAGTCGACAAAGGAGATTTGGGAGTTCCTCAAAAGTGAGTATGAAGGTGATGAAAGGATTAAAGGCATGAAAGTGTTGAACTTGATGCGAGAATTCGAGAGATATGAAGCAACTATTAAAGAGTACTCAGATAAGTTGATTGGGATTGCTAACAAGGCAAGAGCATTAGGAATCAATTTATCTAACAATAGATTGGTTCAGAAGATTCTAGTTTCAGTACCTGAGAGATTTGAAGCAACCATTGCTTCCTTAGAAAATATTAAAGACCTCTCAAAACTCAAGGTGATAAAAGTGGTTAGTGTTTTGTAAGCACAAGAGCAGAGGAGGTTGATGAGACAAGAAGGAAGCATTGAGGGGGCATTGAAAGCTAGAGTGTAGCAGGGAGAAGGTGGAAGAGAGAAGAAGAGGAAAGGGAAGAAGGGAAGTGGCAGCAGTAGCTCAGAGTCTGCTGCAAAGGATGCTGGTAGTACATGCAAGCACTGTGGGAAGCAGAATCATCCACATTTCAGATGCTGGAGAAGGCCAGATGTGAAATGTAGAAGATGTCATTTATTGGGGCACATTGAACGATTCTATAAGGAAGTAAAAACTCAACAGCAAGGAGGAGCACATGTTGTTGTAGTACAACAAGAAGAAGATCAACTCTTTGTGGCTACTTGTTTCTCATCAGTCACTCAATGTGATGGTTGGTTGGTTGATAGTGGGTGTAATAATCACATGACAAGTGACAAAGAGTTGTTCAAGGACCTTGACAAGTCATTTAAGTCAAGGGCGAAGATAGGAAACGTTGAGAATCTAGAAGTAAAGGGGAAGAGCACAGTGTCAATAGAGAGCTGTGTTGGAACCAAGTTGATTACTGAAGTGTTGTTTATCCCTGAAATTGATCAAAACTTGTTAAGCGTTGGTCAATTAGTAGAGAAGGATTCAAAGTGTTGTTTGAAGAAGGAAAATGCCTCATTTCTGATTCCACTGGGAATGAGTTGTTCAAAATAAAGATGCAACATAAGAGCTTCTCGTTGGATCCACTCGAGAAGGAGCAGATAGCTTTCAAGTGTCAAGTAAATGACACTGAGTTATGGCACAAGAGGTTGGGGCATTTTCATAAAAAAGGGTATGCACAAGTCTGGGGAATTGATTTTTCTGAGACTTTTCCACCAGTTGCAAGAATGGACACAATCAGGTTGCTACTGGCTGTGTCAGCCCAACATGGATGGAAGGTGTATCAGTTAGATGTGAAGTCAGCATTCCTAAATGGAGTGTTAAAAGAGGAGATTTATGTTGAGCAACCAGATGGATTCATCATACCAGGACAAGAGCAGAAGGTTTATTTGTTGAAGAAAGCTCTCTACCGGTTGAAGCAAGCTCCTAGGGTGTACAACAAGATGGATGATCACTTGCTGAACCTGAGTTTTGTGTGAGTCGTTTTCAAGCTCTTAGGAGCAAGTTAGGTGTTTGCAGTATTTGAGTTAGGAGGAGAATGTTGGTAACTCAAAATTGCAAATTAGTTTTTGAGTTGGTCTAGTCAATTCCTAGTTTCTAGGAAATAGTTGAAGTTATTTTTAGTTGTAGTCAAGTCTAAGTTCCTATTCTTGTGGAGTTAGTGGGATTTGTTGCTAACATTGTGGAATCTATTTTTAGACTTAAGATATGTATTTATATGGAGTTTTCTAGAATGAAATTCACACACTTCCCATTTTTTTCATTTCCCTCTCATTAGTTAGAACAACAACAAGAGGTATGACAATCTACTGGGAAAGAAGGAAGAGTGATTATGAGCCTTTTCATACCATAATGATGCTCTCCAAGGTCTTAGCTTCAAGCCTCAAAGTTAAACATTAGTAACTTTAAATTTAGACCTTGATTTTTGAAAATTGTGTTTGTTTTCTTACCACTATAACATTTGAATTCTTAGTCAAATTCAAAAACCATAAACAAGTTTTTGATTTTTTTTTTTTTTCAATACTTGGCATGGATTTTGAAAACGTTGTTTCTGAATGTAGATAACAAAATAAAGATACTCATAGGTGAGAGTACTATTTATAAGCTTAATTTTCAAAAATCAAAATTAATTAATTATTTTATTTTATTTTTTAAAGTCTATCCTTTTAGTTATTGGTGTAAAACTCCTAGTCTCTTTTGTTCTTATGACTTATCTTTCTTCACAAAAAACGGGAACAGTTTTTCTAAATCCTACGATTAGGTCCTCTCCTATAATTTCATGCTATCGATTAAATTGTCATAGATTGTGTTTTTATGGGGAAAAAACTTGTTGTCTTTAAGAGTTGGCTTCGGTAGGCAAAGTTCTCCAGAAGTCTAATGTAAGAGGTGGAGCTTTGCACTCAAATATAAACAAAAATTATAATTATAACATGAACTTCAATTTATTTATTTATTTTTATTTTTTTCCTTATTTATTTATTCTCATTCTTTTTTTTTTTTTTTTTTTTGTCTAATACAAGCCAAATACATTTTTTTTTTTAATTCAAACAATATTTTCTACAAAATGAAATCTAAGTAAATTAAATATCTCCATCACATCATAGAAATCAAAATAATAAGGAATATTCAAGTGACATCCAAGTTGCAAGGAACAAGTCAATTTTCTTTTAAAGTTGTGATCTCCACAATCCTTTTTTTTGTTTTGTTTTCTTTTTAAACGGTCCTAGTTTTCCCTTGAATCTTTTATTGAATTAACATGCTAAGTTATTGCCTTACAATTCCTTAATATAAGGTTATCTCATTCTTCTTTATCCTAACAAGTCCGAATGCCAACCACCATAATTGAATTCGATAGTTGAACGAGCGAACTTTGAATCCAAATCTCTTTAAAGCGACGAGTTCAAATTATAGTGGTTATTTAGCTAAGATATTTAAGTATTCAACAAGTTCTTTAGACGGGTAGTTGTTATGTGATTTAAGGTGAATGTAAACTCATTTGAACACTTGAAGTTAAAAATCATTATTAAAAAAAGAGTAGTTGCAAGGTAAAATTGTTATGATTATCAGTCAAAACCATAATACTTACTTTTACCAACTCTTTTTTGTTTCCTATAATTTAGGCCTACAAGTGGAGGGCTCAACAACAGGCAATTGGAAGAAGCAGAACTATCAACTTAGAGCTTTCTGGTGAAGGCAAGAACTGATTGATCATCAACAGGGCAATGCAACTTTGAGAATATCAATCACCAGGTTCACACTTAACAATAACATGGCAATTCTTTTTTTATTACTATTTTTTTTTACCTCCTAGTACCATTTAAATAAAATAAATTTTGGTTGGGTCCCTGCTGCTAAAGGCACAAAATTTTCTTCTTTTTTCTTCCTTGTTCTATCTTCACAACTAGCTTAGTCTTAGATGGGCAACTCTTAAGGATGGGGAAAAAGAAGAAAAAAACAGAAAAACTCTACTTCTGACCAGATGTCCTGAGGGTTAAAGTAATAGCTTACTGAAATCCTTATAATTTTTGTTCGATCGTGTTAAACTTATCGGTCGAAATCTTCAGATACATGTGGAGTTGTATGAATTTCTTCTTTTTATACATATTTTTCCTTTTAGGAAGAGCGGTAGATAATGAAGTAGAATGGTGTTCTTTTGTTGATATGCATTGGGCAGTTGTATATGATGAAATTGATATAGAAAGACATTTGCTATATATATCCAATAAATAACTTCAAATTTTTTTTTCTTTTTCACTCTACTTATCTGATATGCATTCAAATTGATTTGGAATGATCAAAGACGTATTTGGAAGTAATTTTGAACATGAAAAATAAGTAGCTTTAATCGAAATGCGATTAAAACTACTTTTTAGTCCTTGACCTTTTGCCAGATTGATTTGGAAGTATTTAGAGAGAAAACGTTATATAAAAAAAGTATATGAGGCCAACCGAGCATAGCTCAATTGGCATTCGAGTGTGTTGGTAACTATGAGATCCGTGGTTTGGTCCCCTACCCCCAGTTGTACTAAAAAAAAGTACACGAGACTTTTTCTTACGAGGAATTAAGGAGCCCCACTTTTGAATCTTCTTAAAGGTGTATAGATATTAAATGCCAATGGTGCATCCCTACATATGCTAGATTTTTTTTTTTTTTTTAATTGTACACAGGGATTTTGGTCATTCTATGAGTGGGGCCCTCTAATTCTTCGTAACAAAAATCCTCGTGTACTTTTTTATATTATTGAACTAAAAAAATGATGTATAACAAAATTATATGAGAAATTATTCGAGGAGGCCGTCAAAATGTGGTTGATAGTTTTGCACCATTACATGAATTAGAGAGAAACAGTAAAAGTAACTCGAATTTATATCTAGTGGTTATTAGGAGGCATGAAGATTCTCGAATTCATATCGAACGATTATTATGAGGCAACTACATTTAATAATTTTTCCTAATCTAGACAATGTAAGAAGATGGAGGTCCCATATTTGAGTGTGTATGGAAAGAAACTGATATGGGAATGCCACTGGGAAATTAGCTGCATCATTATATAATTTAAATGTTCATGTTTACAAATATAGGATAAATTAGAACCTAGAATGATTTTTTTTTTTTTTTTAACAATGAATTTGCATTACAAATATTAGTTGTCAAAGTTGACAAAATCTTTGTGCTAGCAAAAGATGTGCAATCATGTTATTTTAGAATTGTGTTGAGTTCTTTTCCCCTAAAAGATTTTCCAACTTCAATAATTGGATTGGTTGGTGATCATGGACTACTTATTAAAATTTTCATTGAGAGCAAAAAAAATGAATTTTATTTTATTTTATTTATTTATTAATAGAATGAAATAATTATCAAGCAAATTATGAAACTATCCATATATATAATTTTCTTCAACCATATGGTCCAAACATACCAAAATCATTAAACAATAATTCTTAAAAAATATATATCACAATAATAATAATTCTAATAATAACAATAGTAATTTTTTAAAAAAAGTTTTAAAAAGAGAAGCAAACGAGGTAGGACGGGACAATTTAGTTAATAGGGATTATTTCCCACTCTCTTCCCTACCTAAGCGGAGAATCTTTGTCCAATTAGAAGCTAGTGTTTTTGGGACCAAAGTAATCACTTAAAGAGGGAAAAAAAATGTGTGAGATATATGTATATAGACTAAAACTTTGAAAAAAAAAAGATAGATAGTCTAAGACCTTTGATAAACTAGATGTAAACCAATTGGGCATAATGAGTCCCACATCCATCGCACCATTTTTAGAGAAAGAAGAGGGACTTCTAACTTAAAAAAATCTCAAAATTATCAATATAAACAACAATCTCCACTTGTGAGCTACAACAGTACCAGATTTTGAACAATAAGCGAAAGAAGAGTTCAAACTTATACTTAATTTGAAAAAATGTGAAGATGAATTATTATCGACTAATTTTAATATTAAACGACTAAATTGGAAAATGTCAATAATATTAAAAATACCTCTAACTAGAAACATTGTCCATTTGAATACAATTCAATGCATAAAGATACTAATTCTAATTTTTAAATTCGATGGATTGATCTACCAACCTACCATTGTTAAATGTATATGTATTTGGAGCTAATAGCATTCACGATTATGCAAGATATATACGAAAGATCATCTTTTGGTTTTCTCTCTAGTCTTATGTCACTCATCCTTAGAAGGTCTTCCTCCACTAGCATGATTTTTTTCCCCAAAAAACTTTATTTATTCTAGTGTCGAAAAGAAGTTATCTCGATGAAATGGAAAGATTGACTATCCCAACTTTCAAGTTGAATTTAAAACCGAAAAATAAGAATAGAATTTTAGAAGTAAAAAAAAAAAAAACAAAAAAACAAGAAAAAGAAAAAGACAGATGAGAGAATTATGAAAATTCCGACAGTATGAATATTCTAAAAATAGTATAGTTGGAAAAAAAATAAAACTTCACACACGCGCTCCACGCGCAGGTGTGGACGATTTTAGAAATGTATAAAAATAGTGTTTTGAGTTAAAAGTTAGATTTTATCCTTCCGCAAAAACAGGGCACTGGAAACGACCCGACAACATTGAAAATCTTCTAATTCCACACCCTTTTCTTGCGCGTGTGATACACGAACGAATTATAATTAAGCAAATCCATTAAAATTTCCGACAAAAAATATTAGTCGGTTAAAATCTAGGACGTCACAAAATTACTATCACAGCCCTTACTTTCTTTCTATTTTTATGCCTGATTGTTTATTTAACTTGTTTATTTATTTTTTTAAAGGATAAGTATAATGCTGTGTCTAACAAATCTTTTTAATTTGTTTTAAACATTTTCGAGATATATATACTAAAAAATTCTAAAGGATTTTTTTTTTTTTTTTTTATAAAGTTCTAAAATCTATTAAATAAAATATTAAAAATTTATGCGATAAGTAATTTTAAATTTTAGGGTTTTGTTAAATAATTTATAATATTTAAAACTGTTATAATTTGATAAAGATTCTATTATGTATAGTTTTTGTTCATATTTGTTTTTTTTTTACTCTTATCATTTAACACAAATGTGCATTTATTTTGAAAATTTGATATCTAATATTATTTATATTGTTTTAAACGACGGGACATGATTTAGTAGATAAGACACTAATAATCAATCAAAAGATTGATGATTTGATCTCATACTCTATAATTATTGGTAATATAAATATATATATTTAAGGGTTAAAATCTCTTTTTAATTCGTTTGTTGTTTGTGGTTTGTATAATTTTTGTTTTAAATTTTCAGAATATTTTTTTTTTTTTTTTTGAAAACTACAAAATTTTGTAAGTTTAAAAATAACCAAATCAATTTTGATTATAATTATAACTCTTAATTTGTTACATGCCTTAATCTATTCATAAAATTGCATACTCACATCGACATTTATTAATACACACTTTTAAAGTCAAACTAATTTATTCATTAACAATTAACAACAAGATAATTCATTCTCAAAAAGGTTATTTTTAAAAATTCATCCGTCATTCCAAAAGTTTAAAGATAAAAATTATTTGCTACTTAGGACATGTTTGGAAGTGATTTTAAAATTATTAAGATCACTTTTTTCTTCTTGTTTTGTAAAGCCATTATAAAACATGTTTTTAATTCTTCAAAACTAATATGAAGATTATATTTAAAAGTCTAAAATTTGATATTAAATTAATTTTGTGTGATTAAAAGCGTGTCTTTAAGTGGTCTTAAAATTGATAAAAGTGATTTAATAATTTTACAATCACTTCAAAACATACATTTAATTTAATTTTTTAAAATGTTTCAGTACTGTTAATAATAATATGAAGTTCAATATTCAAATATTTTATCATTGTGAAAGACATATAATATAATGTCTTAATCAATTAAGTTCATGCTATCAAACAAATCATTAAAAAAGACATTAAGATGAATTTTAAAACTAGGTTAAATATCTAAATTTAAAGTATTTAAAAATAAAAGCACAAAAAAAGATATATAAAAAATAATAATAATAATTTCAAAACTTGGATCCATTTTCATTCTTCAGCCTCAAACCCATGAGCGCAGGTCAAACGGGATCTGTCCTTTTCCTCGAAAACGCGTAATTCCTAATTTTCATTATTTTCCTGCCTAAATTTATAATTTCGTATAAATTTATTAAATTAGATTTATATTATTTTAATTTAAATTTTTCAATAATATCTAATAAGTGTCGAACTTTTAATTTTATATTTAATAATTTATTATGTATCTTTTAAAATTAAAAAATCTTTATAAATAAAATTGAAAGTTTAAAGTTGCATTTGTCATAAAATTTACATTTATATTTAATAGGTGAATCATTTTTTTTAAGATGTTACTGACTTATAAAACACAAATTAAAATTTAGAGATCTATTATTAACACTTTTAATTTAAAAAATTCAGAAGCTTATTAGATACTTTTGAATTCAAACAACAAATAAATTCAAAACCTAAAAGTTTTGTTTAATATGGAGGATCAAACTTCTTACCCTCTAGAATGGAAGATCATATCGATTACCACTAAGCTACGTTCACTTTGATAAAAAAATTTGTAAAAAAAATTTCTTTCGAAGAATGAAACTATTGATTTCTTTTTTTGAAAAAAAAAATCAATCAATGAACATTGTAGGACTAAAAGAATTGATTTTTAGGAAAAAAATCATTTTAGTTCCTAAGTTTTAGGTATAGTTTTTATTTAGTCCATACGTTTCAAAATATTACACATTTAGTCCTTAAGTTTTGCTTCAATTCGGTCCCTATGTTTCAAGATTCACTTTTAACCTCAATTATTTACTAAATACTCATTTTCTACCATTAGTGTTAATTCATGTTAATAAATTAAAAAATTACAATTAATTAAGTTCCACTATTTTTTTATCACATTTAAAATTTCACTTCATAATTATTTTTAATTAACTAATAGAAATTGACGTTAATGATTGAAAGTGAATATTTAATGAAAAATTGAAAAAAACGGTAGAATCTTGAAACCTAACGACCAAAATGAAACAGAACTCAAATCTCGAACGTAAATTTAGAAAATTTTGAAATTTATGGACTAAAATAAAATAAAATTTAAGGACTAAATGTATAATATTTTAAAATATGAGGATTAAATAGAAACTAGATCTAAAACTCAGGACAAAAAAATTGTATTTTTTTCCTGATTTTTATTATGCAATAATAGACAAAATTTAAAAAGAAAAAAAGAAAAAAGAAAAAAAATGTAGCTGGTCAGCACTGACTTCCGATGTTTCTCAGCAGCAACATCCAAAACAAATAACAAATCGGACTTGGTCCCCCGCGATTTATTTTTACTATTTTATTAATTCTGTTCATCATTTTCTTTTTTTTAATTTCTTTCCTATAATACCCATTTTTATCCTTCCATTTTTCCAGCTCAAATCATTTCCTTTCACTGTTCATGGATTCTTCCACTTTTGTTTCCTCCATTGCCATAACAACAACAATCCGGTACTTCCTCTTCTTCTCTCTTCCTTTTTTTCTCATATAATTTTTTTGTCCTTCTTTATTCCTCAATTATCCTCATTGTTTTTCATTTGTTTTCTTCAAATCTTTGATTTGACTCGATTTTTTCAAATTGATGATGATAATGATGCTAATTTCATAGCTCCGATCTAGATCTCTTACTTACATCCTTCGATTTGTTGTAGTTTTTTGTTTAATTTGAAAATGAATTGAGAATCCCTAATTTCTTCGATTTAGGGATTGATTTGGTTGATTTTGTTTTTTTGTTTTTGTTCGTTTTCTTAGGGTTTCGTGATTTGATGATGTTATTGATGAGACTTAATTTGTGAGTTTGGGAGAGAGACCGTGAAGGTCCGAGTGGAAGTGCGATTCTTTGTTTCATGGGCAATACCTGCCGTGGATCTTTCAAAGGGAATATATTTCAGGGCTACAGCCAGCCCGAGGACAGCTCAACCCCAAATTCTAAGCGCAATACCAACAGTTCTGCTGATCATTCCCCTTCCAGCATCAATTCTCACAATCTAATTTCTCAAGAGTTTGCTAAAGAAAACAAAACCAAATCAAAGGATAACGATTGTAATCCAACCTTCTTAAGCCCCACAAAGAAAGACTACACAATGAGGAAAAGCGCCGAGAACCAAGCGTATTATGTTTTGGGTCATAAGACTGCTAACATTCGAGATCTCTATACGCTCGGTCGGAAGTTGGGACAAGGACAGTTTGGAACTACTTATTTATGCACTGAGATTACTACTGGCATTGAGTATGCTTGTAAGTCTATTTCCAAGAGGAAGTTGATTGCGAAGGAGGATGTCGAGGACGTTCGACGGGAGATTCAGATCATGCACCATTTGGCTGGTCATAAGAATATTGTAACCATCAAGGGTGCTTATGAAGATTCTTTGTATGTTCATATTGTTATGGAGCTTTGTAGTGGCGGTGAGTTGTTCGATAGGATCATCCAGAGGGGACATTACAGTGAGAGAAAAGCTGCAGAGTTAACCAGGATTATTGTTGGTGTTGTTGAGACTTGCCATTCGCTTGGAGTCATGCATAGAGATTTGAAGCCAGAAAATTTCTTGTTGGTTAATAAGGATGATGACTTCTCTCTTAAAGCTATTGATTTTGGCCTCTCTGTTTTCTTCAAACCAGGTGAAAAGAAAGTGAAGTAGTTGCTCTGTTTCCTTCTGGGTTTTATTTTATTGATGAATCAAATATCTTATTAGATATATGGTTCAGCAATATTGGCTCCTTAATTCTGTTTATTGCATGTAGTAACTATTCTCATCCTCACAGTAAAATGATGTAGTAACTAATCATCATCCTCATTAATCATCGGTGGCATATCGGATAAGTCATATGATAATCCCCACAATGAGTTAGAAAACATATGAATTGAAATATTCAGCTTCTTTAAGGAAAAGGATTGAGATTCTCGGAATAAACCTATGCATTATGCAGAACAAGAGAAGTAGGAATGCTGCAGTAGATCAAAAGGAGGTAATTCCTGATCCTTGACTAAAAGATGCTGAATATTTCAACAGATTGAACATCCATACTTCAATGCTACAAGATTAGCTTACTTGACTTGAGCTTATTTTTCTTCTATTCACATTTATTCAATCATTGCATGAAAGTGTTTTTTGTTGCTGATATGCACTTAATTACTTTAGGTCAAATCTTCACTGATGTTGTCGGAAGCCCATATTATGTTGCTCCTGAGGTACTTCTCAAGCACTATGGACCGGCAGCGGATGTGTGGACTGCAGGGGTTATATTGTATATATTGCTAAGTGGCGTGCCTCCATTTTGGGCAGGTACTCGTAGCTTTCAAAAAAAAAAAAAAACTTTACTAAGAACCTAAATGAGTTGTTGCCTATTGGTTGACAAATTGGGGCACTGGGTGGTAAGGGCATCCGGGTCCTCGGTATCGATTATTTGGAATGGTTGGTTAATAAGGAAACCCTTGGTATCTCTAGGAAGTAGTGTCAAGGGTTGAGATATCTCTCTAGGCACTAGTGGGGTGGGGTCCAATACCATGGTTATAAAAAGAGGTAAATGAACAAGTTGTTGTGTCTGGTTGCTTAATAGTTGTTTTCTCCCTCTTCTGCACACTCAGAAACTCAACAAGGAATATTTGATGCGGTGCTTAAGGGACATATCGACTTCGACTCAGACCCTTGGCCCCTGATATCTGACAGTGCAAAGGATCTAATAAGAAAGATGCTATGTTCCCGACCATCAGATCGTTTGACTGCACATGAAGTATTATGTACGTTTACTTTTCTACATTTCTTAAGTTTTTATGAATGTAGAAGTAAAAGACTTGTAATGAATTGAATTAAAAGGTAGTCCTTGTGGTTTATAATTAGAATTCAGTTCTTATGGTTTGATAAAAACTCGCATCAAATCATAGAGACTGTTTATGGGGTTTTATCAAACCATAAGGACTAAACTCTAACTTTTAAAACCATAATTTTAACTTTCTCCAAATAATCAGGGACTAAATTTCTAATTTAACCTAGAAAAAATAAGTTTCTTTGTAGGTCTTTAATACTTTTTTCCACATTAGGGTAGCTGTATGGTAGTCCCATGTTGGGTATTCTTGGTTGCTGAGTCCCTAGTGGGTATTCTTGGTTGCTGAGTCCCTATAATAACCAAGCGTTTTTACATTGTTTTAGATGACTTCAGATGCTCCTCTCTGATGTGTATTTTCGTCACAATATAATCCAATCTAAGGTCGACAACACCAAATAGTATCCTTTTTAATGAGAAAAAATAAACAAATAGAGAATCCTTTTAACATCTCTTGAATTTTCTGACAGAACTAGGCTTAACTAGTCATCCTCTCATACATCATAGCTATTACGTGTATTTCTTCATTAATCAAATTTCATTTCGGTATACATTTTTAGTTAAGAATATTTAAACCTGAAAAATTATGGCTTTGTTTTTGCAAATTGGGTAATTGCATTATTGTTCTTATTATACGAAGTCTGACCAGATCATTATACCTTCATAATCTTTACAGGCCACCCTTGGATTTGCGAAAATGGAGTTGCTCCTGATAGGGCTCTTGATCCAGCTGTACTTTCTCGACTAAAACAATTTTCTGCGATGAATAAGTTAAAGAAGATGGCATTACGAGTAAGTGTATCAACATGCCTTTTGCCTAGGTGGGAGAACTAAAGTCGAACACCCGTTTAAATGTTATTTTCCAAGTTTGCATAGAAAATCTTCTAATTGGAAAAGCTTAATGCATGCTTGCACTCACCCACACTGTTGGCTTAAACTATACTGATGTCTATAATCTGCATTGTTTGTACCATTAGGTGATTGCCGAAAGCCTTTCTGAAGAGGAGATTGCTGGCCTAAGAGAAATGTTTACAGCTATGGATACTGATAATAGTGGTGCAATTACATTTGATGAGCTCAAAGCTGGTTTGAGAAGATATGGTTCGACCTTGAAAGATATTGAAATACGTGACCTGATGGATGCGGTAATTTTTTTTGCATGTCTTGTGGATGATTTACATTTCTTTTGCACGAGCATATTTTCTTTTCACTGTCACCGATTAAATAGACATTGTTATCCCGATCACCTTATTAAAAAAAATCAGGTTTAGACAAGCTACGTCTCTTTTACCTTGTGCTATTTGGTTCGAGAAATTTCATCTTCATAGCATTCACAACTTAATTCCTTGAGATGTACCAGTCACATTCCTAGTATAAATCAAAGCTCGAGTATCTTTTTATGGAGAGGAACTTTCAATGCACATGTGGATAGGATATAGTTGCAGTAGGAAGACTAAATGTCATGGGGCAACAATATAGTTAGTGGAACTAATTATTTTGTTCTTAATAGCCACTAGAATTGTGGGGAATATATCTGTGGGATGATTGAAAGGAGCATAGTTCACAAATATACCTCTAGTTCATGTCCTTTTTGTTATTCTTCTTTTTAAATAGACTGTGCACGCTCCAAGTCCTAGACTTGGGACACATCAAAGGTTTTCCTTATTAGACTAACCTAAAGATTCAAACACGCAACCTCTAGGTAGGTGTTACTCACAGACCACAAGACTTGGTAGATTTTGGTTGTCATTTCACTCTATCACTTGTTGTAGAGACTGTATAGACATAGAAATCTTGTCGATTTAATGTTTCTTTTTAGGCCTCTATTTCTAATGCTCTTGTAACTATTTGCTTGGTCCCTTGCTTGGAGTATATGGCTTCCTTTTGTGAGCTTTTTTGTATGCTTGTATATTTTTTTCATTTTCTCTCATATATGTATGTGAAGAGAGAATTTAGTCCGTTCTTTTGGCTGGGTTTCAATCCTAGAATTTACCTTCTTTATATTGCAAGAAGAGACTACTTCAAGTTTCCGAAATTAATTTGTTTGTACGATTAACTTTGTTGAATTTTCTTCGGAATCTGAATGGCTTTTATGCTCGCTAGTCGCTGAACCCCTCTAAATTTTACTTCAATTTCTTTCAGGCTGATATTGACAATAGTGGAACTATCGATTATGGAGAATTTATTGCTGCAACCATTCATCTCAACAAACTAGAGCGTGAAGAACACCTCGTCGCAGCATTTCGATACTTTGACAAAGATGGAAGTGGTTACATCACAGTTGATGAGCTGCAGCAAGCTTGTGCAGAACATAATATGACCGATGTATACCTTGATGACATAATCAGAGAAGTCGATCAAGATAATGTAAGTCTCACAACTTTATTAGAGAATCATGTTCTTGGTATTTCTCTATTAGAAATAGATTCCAACCGGGTAATGGTTTTGATCATGAGCGTATGATTATCCACCCGGTCTATATCGTAAGATTATACACCGTGAACACCGGGACACTAGGAAGAGTTTGAATTTGCATATAAATTATTGAAGATAAATGAGACGGGGTGATGAACTGGAGAAAGCTGAGAATGGTATAGCATATTAGAGTACCCATCGGACCATTAATAAAGCATAATGCAACTTGGTTTAGTTTCCCTTGCAGAAGATTTATCTGTTAAATGGGCAAACAAAATGAATTGTTTACGACTCTTTCATGTGGATGAAGTGATGAATTTTGTTGTGTAATGCAGGACGGAAGGATTGATTATAGCGAGTTCGTTGCCATGATGCAGAAAGGCAATGCAGGAATTGGAAGACGAACTATGAGAAACAGTTTGAATTTGAGCATGAGAGATGGACCCGGTGCTCTTTAGCTTCCGAACCACGTGCTTGATGTACAGGTACTGATTGCCTTTCAATATTTACTTCTCAGTTTCATTACTTTTTCTCATTACTTTTTCGAGAGATCGGAAGGCCAAGAAAAGTTAATAGAGGTTTCTTTTATGCCATGCCAATCTGGTATTTGTTTGAGATTATCGAGGCTTTCAAGCACACTATTCTACATATAACGACTTGGAATTCTGCAGGTTGTACAGCAGATATAGAGCTGGGGAATTGACACTTCCCGACACGATTGAGCTCCTCTTTCTCCTAGCTTCTAGGATCATTGCCGAGGATTTCTATGGTGAAAACTCAGCTTGAACATCTCTCTAATATTTCCTTCTTTATCGCTGTATAGCCAAAAGATGATGATGTGGTTAGAAATATGAACTCTCCTGAGTGTGTGAAAGTGCAAGAGCTGTTTGAGTTGCTAGGTTCTCTTTTGCATAACGTTTTCTATTGGGGATTATTATCTGTTTGTATAGATACTATCTTCTACCTCTGGCTCAGATTTCATTCCAATATTGTAACTTTTCTCCATTCCTAATTCCATCGAGTTGCCCGTTCCACGAAATCAATAGGCGATGATAGTTTTATTTATGTTCATATATGGTACCAAATCTGACAAACTCCAATCTTATTGCAGCTTGTGAGAATGCTGCTGCCTTTATATATTATAGAATCAACTTGTGATTCATTATACTTGAAAGAAAATCATAATGTATGCAGATTTGTTTATATTTTATAACCATTTTCCCTTCTAAATGAAAACTTATTTAACATTTTATAAACATTTTTTCCTTCTTATATATGGGAGAGGTTTACATACACGTACGGAAGTTTTTTTTTAGTGTAAAATGTTTCCAGTTCATAAATAGTGCTCGCACTACCAAAAGCAAGTGGAACAGTTTTGTCACAAACAAAGCTTCTTGGATTCTATAAGATTTTGTTACTAAATTTGCAAGCAAATGCACACTACAAGTGAGTTCTTTTTGTATATTATACTTCACTCTGTAGAAAGAAAACAAATAGCATACTTATTTCAGAACCAAATTTTTATCCAAAGTCACCTTGAACGTAGTACAAAGCCTACGCGATGGCTACCGAAGGAGTGTCCATCCATTGGTTACCATCTTAAGCAGGAGTCTCATTCGCAATCGATATTTCCTGCATAAGGAAATGTAAGCAATGTCAAACTAAACTAAGCATGTTGGGGGAAAGTGCCAAAGATGACATAAGTTTGTCTTGATTAAAGATCTAAATAAATATGTTTAATTTTTTTAAAAAAATTTCCTTCTACTAAAACTCCCGACTCCTGACCCCACTCTCAGCATTGGCAAAAGAACGATCCAAGAAAAAAAAAAAAGCCCAAAAAAATCCAAGTATTTGGGATATTGGAAGAAACATGGAGCCTAGAAATAAGACTTGCACGACAACAAACCTTAGTCCTATATATGCATTTTGACGTACGAATGTAAACCATCGATGGAAACAAAAAATGCAAATATATCCCAAGACAAACACGTATCAGACCGACCAAATAGCTTAGAGGGTCATTCGATGTATGAAGCGAAAGCATTGAAGGCAGAGCTAATGTGTTCCTTTTCTAGTATATAAACATGAACTCACAAGCACCTAAATTTTGAAGATCATTTGAACATTGTATGAGTAAACTGTTCAGCATATCTAACTGTGAAAACTTGCCTTCAATTTCGCCGTGCCTGAGAACATGCATCTTGATGTAATTGCATGCCCGTGATCGAAAAGCCATCCAACTTCACAGCAAGTATCCACACTGTCTTTACTTTCTTTAAGGGAACACCACAGTTGCTTGGGAAGCAGCTTGAGTTCTGATTCACTTCTCACTGACTTTTGCACGTTGTCAGCCAAAAGTTCTTGTACAACATTCTGCAGTCCATTTTCCAATACATGTTCAACAAGAAATGGAGTTATATTGGGCCCCGCCAGTTAAAGTCATCTTAGCATGGTTACAGTGACACCATAGACTTAATGGATTGAAAAAGAAACTAGCAACGTACCAACAAACAAATAGACTGATTTAGCATTCTTAGAGTTAGATTATAAAGTGGATTAGTTGCTGTACAAACTACAAACTAGTTGATCAGTTGAACATTTTTCCACCAGTTAAAGAAGTAAGGAATAAAACCTAAGCTTAAGATATAACTTGTCACCAATAATTAAACAATAATGAGGTGTGGGCAAATATAACGTGTTCATGAATAGAAATTACAAAATTTGTTGATATTTTCTGAAAAGTCACAGTATCACAGATTTTGTTGATGATGCTAGAAAAGCCTTAAATTTCATACTTATAAGCAAGAACGAGAACAATAAAAAGTAAACTTGACCTCTAAGAATCATATAGAACAGAAAAACAGAAGTTAGATCAACAGAAAAGCATTGGATTAGACATGCAGAAACAAAAAATGGTAGCATTTAACAAAGAACTGACATTTTGGGATAACTTCACCATGCTACAAAAGTAAAAGCAAAGGTCATAGAACTCACAATCTGAGAACCATCAAAACGGGCAACAGAGACAGGACCCTGCCATGTCCCAACCACCTCGGAAGCTTTCAAGGCAGCTGTTGAAGCGAATGTGGAGTCTCGGATGGCACATCCACCAAGCTGTTCTCCATTTCTGAATGGCCCATACCACTGCTCACAGAAGACTCTGATATTCTGCAACACTAGCCGTGTACCTTCAACTCGGACAACCTGAACAACCCTCACACGAGATTCCCGGTCTTGAGGATTAACCAGGCAATGCTCCAACTCCATTAACTTACAAGAACCTCCAACTTCAATAGGCCAGACGACTACATAACATCCACTACGTTGATATGCAAAGGCAGTCACTTCATCATTTGCTCCAATTCCATTTCCAACATTTCTCTCATCAATGCTGTAACGAGTTGCAGCATCGGCTTCACATCCCACTGTAGGAAGTAGCTTTATTGTCTTGTACATGAAAGAGGGCTGCTCTGATTCCGCAAGAGTAGGGCACTGAGTTTGCCAATCGAAAACCTTAACCTCCCATTCTCGATAAGCATCAGGAACAACGGATTCCGGAAGTTCAATTGGCGTTCCTTCAGAAGAAAAATCGGCACCATATCCATCCCACTCGCCAGAGACGTTTTTAGCAAAATCGGACCACCCTTAAAACGAATGAAAACACAAAATCAATCCTCCACATGTTTCCAAATGTCCAAAACTCGAACCAAATTTCGCGTCGAAGATTTATAAGCATGAAAAAAATCACACAACATGGATGGCTTCAGTTAATTAGGAACCAAGCGCAAAAGAATCCAGTCGAACTAACGTTGAAGTCATTCTAATCAGAACTAATTACAAGATGAACACGAAATAAGGAAGTAAAAGAAAAATATTCCAATAATACTTACCACCAGCAGGAGCAGAACTGGAGCTGGGACTTTGAACATGAGCATCGGAAAGAGCAGTTTTAGCAACGACACAAAAGGCCGCCGGAGTAAGAGCCGGAGCGGCGTTTATCCCGATGTTCGAAGACGAACGACGATTACAATGAAGAATACGCTGCGATTGAAGCTGTGAGAAGCAGCGATGGTGTAGAAGTCCCGGAGAAGAAACGATGGAGGACGACAAGGCTCTGTTCTGACAAATAACAGTGCTAGAAGAAGCGAACGCCATTAAAATCCTACAAAAAAAACTTTCAGTAATTGTTGTTTGTAATTCAGATGAAATCTAAGAAAGTCTCCGGTTTCCTCAGCCCCAGCCTCGCCGGAGCAGAAGGGAATCGGAGAATTCTGAAAGGGAGAAGGAGAATCGGCGAAGGCAGCCTGAGAAGAAGAATATATATTTGTAAACAAACGGAGAGGAAAAATAGCTTTGCAAAAATAAAAAATAAAAATGAAGAAAATGCCAAATTGAATTCAATGTCCATGTGAACTGTTTGTGGTGACAAAACGACGTCGTTTCGTTCTATCTGTCAAACCACGTGTTGGACTCGTCTACGTGGCAGTCTGTCAAATGACGTTGGATAGGCCGGCCCAATAAGATTCTGTTTTGGACCCGTCTGGCCCAATAAACTAAAGTTTAAGACTGCTGGGCCCAAAAAGCATCAATTTGGTTGGAAAAATATTTTTGGGTAAAGTTTTAAGGCTGTTTGGATTGAGTTTAAAAAAATGTTTTTCAAAGAGCTCTTTTTTATTTAAATAACTTTTTTTTTTTTAATGAAAACGGATTAAAATATATTTGGAAAGCTATTTTAAATAATTTTTAAAAATTTCAATTTCTTTTAAAATCACTTATTTTCTAAATTAAACACTTGAAAATATATTTCAAACACATCCTTAGTCTATATCTGGAAGTGATTTTGAAATAATTAAAATCAATTTTGTCGTGTTTAAAATTACTTTGAAACATATCTTTAATTACTCAAAATCAATTTAATGTTTAATTTTACACTTTTAAATACATTTTCATACTATTAATAATTATTTTGAATGACTAAAGTATTTTGAGAGTGATTTAAAAAAGTCTAATTATTTAAATGATAAGATGTTAGAAATATTTTCAAATAAAATAAAATATCATTGTTTATTAGTGATAGAGAATGATGGACAACGATATACATCAAAAGTGTTAGTGATAGACACCAATAGATGTCTACAATAACATTTTGCTATATTTGTAAATAAGTTGTCTCTTTTTCCTATATTTGAAAACAACAGTTTTAAAAATGACAACAATGATTTCAACTATTTTAAACCACTCCCAAACATTCCCTTCATTTGATCTCTACGTTTCAAAATATTACACTAACACTCTTTTATTTCATATTTAATTTGTATTTTTTTCTATAAAATTTAAAAATATTAAATTTTTGTTGTTGAGTTTAGAGTTTCTTTTCCATTTAGTTCATTTGTCTTTTAGATTTATACATTTACCTTTACATTTCCTTAAACACTCACTTTTGATCCTTAATATTAATTTCTACAAATTAATTTAAAATAATTATCATTAAATTAGTTTTCACTGTTTTTCTATCATGAAATTAGTTAATAATTTTCATATCATAAATAATTATAGTTAGTTAATTGAAAGTTAATACAAAAAGGAAAATAAAAACTCAAATCGAGGATTAGTGAAAATTTGTGTAAAATACAGAAATTTACGCACCAAATGAAAACTAAATATAAACCTCAACGAAAAAATGTAATAATTTGAAACGTAAAAACTCAATGAAAATTAAACATACACTTTGGAAATAAAAGTATAATATTTTGAAATTTGTAAACCAAATAAAATTCAAAACAAAATATGGGGACTAGATGACCCATTTTTTAAAATTAAGTCTATTTCATTCACATTTTTTACAATGATTTACATTTTTCTTGAGTACAATGATTGAATTCTGAGCCACATTCTAAAAATATAAACAACTTTTTGAAAGCTACTTTTTTTAGTTCTCAAAATTTGACTTGTTTTTTAAATCATTGGTGAAAAGTAGATAACAAATGAAGAATTTTGGAGGTGGAAGGAATGTCTATAGGCTTAATTTTCAAAAACAAAAACTACAAACATAATGATAATCAAATGGGACCTAAACTTTATTTGGTCCATAAACCATGAAAGATGTCTCATATGTCCCAAAAAAAAAAAATTAATTTTGTGCTCATGAACTTTAAAAAATTCAATAGGTCTCAAACGGTCAACTTTGTGTTCAAATGGTCACCTATTCAACATTCTTTTTAAATTCACATACCTACCATACACAAAATGAAAAGTTTAAGGTCCTATTACATATAAAATTTGATTTAAAATCTAATATATTTTAGTTCATTTAAATTTTTTTAATCTGCTGAGAATAGATATTAGGCGCAAAATCGAAAATTTAAGGACTTATTAGATGTTTTAAAACTTTAACAATCTATTGGATACAAAATTAAAAGTTCGAGAATTTATTAAATATCTTATAAGTTTCAAAAATCTTTTCGACACAAATTTAAAAACTCATGAACCAAACTTGTAATTTAATTATCATTAGTATGTAGATTTGAACCTAATTTACTATTATAGTTTTTATGTTCACCTTGTTGAGAATGTCTTATAACTCGCATGTTTGTAAATGTTAACATATTCTATTTATCAATAAAAGTATTATTGAGTATTTTATTCAATAAATTATTATTGATATTGGATTCTGTTATAAAAATCCAATAAACGGATCCATGGCTTTAATATGAATACTTTTAACTTTATGTGGAGGCATAAAAATGGATCAAGTTTTAGTATATAGCCAAAATGGTTTATATGTTGGGTGAGATTGGGTACCTCATCTTGGTGACACTAATGAATGTGACCCACTTTGTATACTGATACAACGATGTGATCCCAAAATCATTTATGTAGAGATATGCGAGGGAGAGTATTCTATACAATGAGTTTGCATAAGGCTAGACCTCCAAATAGTCACTTTTCTTTATAACGACCGTTTACTGTTAAAATTGACTATTTGAAATTCAATGACCTAGGGTAACTCAATCTTAATTATGAGCTAACTATGAACTTCTGTTTATTTGGGATTATTCTTTGATCTGCATAGGTGAGAGTAGTCTAACAGCACTGCTCAATAAACCTTCCATTTTAGGATAAGACTGGATAGATAGCTGAGGACATAGTTCAGCAAGATGAAATTCACTCCTACCTGAAATTAGGGTTAAGAGATAGGTTGTTCTATTTGTTGGGTTTATGTCCTAAAACTCGTGGTTTGTAAACAATAGAACTTATTCTGAAAATTCAATAAGTTGTTATTAAATATATTGCTTATTAGAAATCTAATAAACCTAAAAGAATTGACTATTAACCGAGTACTTGAACTTTATGTGGAAATATAAAAGTAGATCAGATTCGAGTAAATAGGAAAAAATGATCTATAGTATATGAATAAGGTTGGGTGTCTTATTCTGGTAACACTATTGGATGTGGCCTACCCTGTAGTTGTTACAAAGAGTTGTAAAGTGCTACAAACAAAGTGATCTTAATTCGTACATATTATGACATGAGAAGTGGGGGCGTTCTGTGCAAATGAGTTTTGTACAAGATCGGACCACGAAACTAGTCACTCTTACTTTATAATGTTGTTTGCTGTTTAAGACTGACTATTTCAAAGTGATGACCTAGGTAACTTGGCCTTAATCCTGAGCTAGCTATGAACTCCTGTTTGTTCAGGATTATCCTTTGATCTGCAAACTGTGAGAGTAGTCCAACGTCACTGCTCAATAAGCCTTCTATTTTGGGGATAAGACCGGATAAACAACTGGGGACATAGCTCCGCAAGATGGAGTTCACTCATATCTGATTAGGGTTAGTAGAGGTTGTTCCCTTTAAGTGTTGATTCTGGGTCTTGTACAAGAGGCCTCGCCCTCTCATTGGCCCAGGAGGGACTCAATTTATTGATTGAATCACAAATCAATTGTTCATTAGAAGATCAGTGGAACTTAAGGAACAAGAGGGGGGTAAAACAGAGATTCGACCCAACCATTATTACGAACAACCTGTAAAGGGTTAACTTACTAATCATGGTTATATCGAGTGGACATAAGATATTTACAGGGGAGTTCAACTATGGACTTTAGTGGAGTAACCCATTAGTTAACGAATGAGAGTTAATTCGATCTAATGAGTTTAACCAATTAATCTCGGATCGTTGGACCCATGATCTGTAGGTCCGCGAGGTCTCCCTACTAGCTCGTAAATGGATTAGCTCTAGAGTAACGTGATAAATTAATTTGAAACGTTCAAATTAGAATTAAACTAAATTGGAGAATTAATATGTAAATATGATTTAAATATTTGAAAATGGAATTGTGTAAAATTATATTAAATTAATTAGAATTATTTAAATTGTTTAAATAATTNTTGTGTAAAAATTAATTTAATATTTGATATTAAATTAATTAGAATTATTTAAATTGTTTAAATAATTATTTATTAATTTTATTAAGAAAATTAAATTATGAAATTAATTTTATAAAATTAATAATATTTTCAATTTTATAAAATAAAATTGATTTATGAAAAGTTGGAAAAGAAGAAAAACACAAAATGGAAAATTGGGGATTTTCCATTACTTCTTCAAGTTACTCATACTAAATCTACATCTTTAAGTCTTCAATTACTCCAAGTAGAACTGCATCTCATGCAGCCATTCTCATTGTATGATGGTTTGCAATATATTGAAGAGATTAAAGTGAATTTAAGGTAATGCAACTGATAGAATTTTGCTGAAAAATTCGTGAGAAGAAGGAGTTCTTCATTGGGTTGCTGTTGTGAGTACCTCTAAGTTCCCTTGATTCTAGCTTATTTTGAGTCCTACAACTCAATCTAGAGTACAAGAAGATAGTAGGAAAGATCTTGGGGTGGTCTACATCAAGATTCAGAGAGATTTGCAGCTCGATACAAGCTTTGAAGAAGTTCTACAAAGGTATGACTTGAAACCCATTTATTTTTGCTATAACATGCTTTAGTTTCTGCGAAAATTAATGAATTAGAGTGCTCATCGATCTTCGTCGCTTCTGCTGCGTGCTACTATGTTCCAACACTATTAAGTACTGATTCCTGGTATTGAACAATGGGGCATCGCCCTCTCATGATCGAGAGGATCTTGGTTTATTAGTTGGACTATAAACTAAATTATTCTATAAAGGATTAGTGGGAGCTTAAGGAGCGAGATGTATTTACAGGGGTAAAATAATAATTTTGACCTAGCTGTAAATACGAACAACCTGTGAATGATCGACTTACTAATTGTGGTTAAAATGAACAAAAATATATCTACAGTGAAGAGAGTGCAATTATCAAGCTATAGTGGTGTGTCTCATAAGTTAACAAATATTGATTAATTCGGTCTAAAGAGTTTAGCCAATTAAGTCTATCAGGTCTTTCGTAAAATTATATCTTGGATTAGTGAATTGAGCAAATTTGAAATGTTCAAATTTGAAATTAGAGTTTTAAATTTGAAGTGTTCAAATTCGATTTAGGGTTTGTTTAATTATATTCGATATAATTAAACGTTCAATTTATCGAAATAAAACATAATTGAAGAGTTTAAAATATTTAAATATTGAATTACATGAATAGGATTTATGTTTAAATTAGGTGTTTGATTAATTTAATATTTGATATTAAAATATTTAATTAATTAAAAATTATTTAAATTAATTATTTAAATCATTTTTCATCTTTAAAAATCAAATCCAAATTTGATTTTTATATTTGAATTTAATTTTGAAGAACATTAAATTAAAATTAAGTAAACTGAAAAACAAAATTAGAAATTCCACTTTCAGTAGAATTTTCCAATTTTTCATCTTTAATTGAAGTGGTTTAATCTTAATTAAACACCTAGCCCACTTTGAAAATATTCTTTGAGGTGTCATTGATCTGAAGCTCAACTAGTTATATGATTTTCATAGTTAAAAGCTTCAGATTTTTGAAGTAGAGAGTATTCATGCAAGTTTGAAAATTGATGTACTGGGTTTTCTCTCCAAACCCTCTTCCTCCTCAATCCATTTCACTTCAATTAGAGACTCCACCTCTCAATCTGAGTTAAAGGATAGCAGAGAAGATCATTGTGACAGTCTATTGAAAATTTGGAGATCAATTTCGTGGAGAGAAGCTAGAATCAAAGAGTTTTATCAAATGTTGTATCTCATGAAATCCTTTCTCTGCAAAATTTGTTTTTAGCATGCATTTGAACTCAAACTAAGTATAATTAGAGTGTTTATTGATTCTTATTTCTTTCATTGTATGTTAGTTTACTCTATCAATTGGTATTAGAGCATGATTTAAGCACTCAATTAACGTTAATTTGAGTTTGGTGGATGGATTTCTAAGAATGCATGTTTAGTTGAGTGATATGGTTGAAATTCAACTTTGGCATTAGTTTTCTCTTTGATTATGAAGTTTAATTTGAAATTGGCTCTTGTTTCATGAGTTTTTACGTGTGCTCTAGAGTATGTAATTCTATTAGAGTAAATAGAGTTCAAATTAGGCTATAATTAAAGATTGAAGCAAGCTTGGACAACTGAAAAAACTTGAGTTGAAGCTACTGTCAGGCAACATTGCAACGCTGTCCACAGAGCGTTATGAAACCTGCAGCATTGCAACGCTGCTCTTGATGAAACCTGCGGCATTGCAACGCTGGGATAGAGCGTTGCAATGTTGCTCATCCTAGCCCAGAAAGACGTGCGCATTCGTGAGCCGGTTCGCACGGGTGAAGCCGGTTCGACCAGTTTGGTTCTCTTCTGGTCCGATTAAGCCTCAATTGGTATTTAGTGGCCAGTTCAGGTCTGGTTTGAGTGGTTTAGGCTCAATTTGAAGTTGTTTTTGGATTAATTTTGTAATAATGAGTTATGTTGCTTGCTTAGAATGTCAAAGTTGAACCATATTGATGTTGTATAATTATTTTATGCATGTGATGTATATTATATTTCAAATTAAACATGTTTGTGCATATAGTATGTCATTTAGATTTAAAATCCCACCATAGGAAAGCATGTTGCATGCATAATATTATGTTATAAGTTCGTTATAATATATATAGTATGCATGTTTAGGATTTCTTAAAATTAATATAAGTGTTATGTTAATTTTGAATGCCTTTGATGTATGTTATGGTTGGATAACATATCTATTGTTTTATAAATTATTATAAAATCAGATTAGACATTAAAATCCATAACAAAGATTAACAGTATGCTCACTTAGTTAGGTTAACAACTTGTTTTAATAATTAAAATTGTTGGAGTTGATGCCCTAAATCTCTAGGGTCTTGTAGTTTGTAAACACATATATGAACAAACTCTTTGTGATTTATAATCTGAGATATTATATTCATTTCAATCTATAATATATGAGATATTTTAGTTGCATTAACCACAAACTAATAAATTAAGATCCATGGTTATCGTTGTAACTTAAGCAAGTATGTGGAGACATACAAGTGGATCGTGCATTAAGTGATAACTTAAATGGTCTGTAGTATATGGATAAAGGAGGGAAACTTTATCCTGGTGACACTACGGATACGGCCCGTTTCGTATATGTTACAAGTGTTGTAAAGTGCTACAAATTATCCGATTCTGATCATTCATTTGGAGACATGCGAGCGAGGGTGTCCTATATAAAGGAGTTTATATTAGACCGGACCACAAAATGTTTAGTCTCGTTATATAACGCCGTTCATGATAGAGACTTTCATTTCACTAGGATGACCATAGGTAACATGACTTTAATCCTAAGTGAGTTGTGAACGAGCCTATGAGGGCGGTTCTTTGATTTGCATGAGTGCAAGTGGCCAGATCGCCGACTCAAACCTACCACTTTGGGGATTCGCTTGATTGGGGAGCTGGGAACTCAGCTACACAAGACGAAATTCACTCCTTCCCCGAAGCAGGGGTAAGTAGATAAATTGCTCCCTTAAGAGCTGATTCTGAGGCTTGAACAATGTGGCGCCACATCTTTTCTTGGCCTGAGAAGGGTTTAGTCATAGTAGGACTATGATCTATTGTTCATTAGAGGAATCAGTGGTACTTAAGGAGTTAGATGTAACTACAGAGGCAAAACATCAAATTGGCCCAACTGTACTTACAAGCGATTTGTGAAGGGTCATCGTACTGTTGATTGGTTATATTCGATGGACACAAAAATATATCTGTAGTGCGAAGAGTGCAGCTATTGGTCTTTAGTGAAGTGGCCGACAGTTAATGGATGGTGGATATCGCGATTAAAGAGTTTAGTCAGTTATTCACGTACCGTTAAAGCTTCAAGCTACAGGTCTATAAGATCCCCTTAGTAGCTCAATGGATTCATGTTGAGAATTAGGTTTTAGGTTAGTTTGAAGTGTTCAAATTAACAAGAGAGATTTTGATTATATATGATATAATTAAATTAGATCAATTATATGTGATATAATTGATATAATGTATTTGATACATTATTTGATTGGGGGAATTAATATAAATGTGATTTATATTAAATGCCATAAATGAGAAAAAGAACTATAGTTTATATATTTCATATGATGAAATATTAAAACTATAGGTTATAAATATAATATGATAAATTAGTTATTATAGTTATTTATAAATATTAATTATGAGATAACTGATATTTTGGTTTCTCCAATAATCACCTTAGTGGGTGGTATTAGACAGTTTGTGGCTAACGGTGGGATAAAGTTGAAAATAGTTTTCATTTTTATAAAACACACGCAAAGAAAAGGATCAAGTTATCAGATAGCTTGTCGAGAGAGTAAACGATCATATCGGTTCACTATACGATAGTGCCATTTTGCTACACGATCGAGGAACGAGTCTATGCGATAGACTGATATCTTCTACATGATTCCTCTGTTTAGTACTCGACCGTCTACTCAATCGTTCTTTCTCTTCCATTCCTCTTTCCTTTTACCAAATCCATACATAGTCCACAACTCCTGGATTCTCCTATCGAGAATACCAAGGTAGCCTCGTGGCGGTGTCGAGTTTATGTTCGAGGTTCGAGGATCGAGTTATACTTGGTGGTGATCGGGGATCTTCCAAATACTTACTACGTTCATGCTGTTGCACGTGTTGCTGATAGATCGAGGGAATACGTGAAGAAAAAGGTTCTTCAAAGATATTGTACTCGATCCTTTGTTTTTTGATTAAGAAGCGTGTTTGTAATTCATCTTAATGCATAACTGTTCTGTTTGATCGTAAATGTATGTGTTCTTTCACAATGGGGTTTGGAACGATTTGCTTCCGCTCATTGGTTCTCTAGATTTAGAGTTCCTTCAAAAACAAGTGGTTATCTTATAAAATATGGCTACAAACTCAATCGATTCATAATCCTGTCTAGGGCTGAAGGTATTTAAGTTGACGGTTTATGTAACACCTCCTACCTGGGGATTATGACTGAAATGTTGAATGTTGTTAATCAGTTTTATGAGCTTGCGTGAGCAGTGTGAGGTTTAAAATTGGTTTAATACCCTACATCGTAGGCTTAAATCCAAATATAAATGTTATACTTGGATAAATCATATAGACTTCAGTGGGAGATTAGCACTTCAGTGGGAGATTACTTAGCCGGAATATACCAAGTAAAATAATACCCAAATATTTAAAACGCTTCAGTGGGAGATTAACAATATATACGATATATCGTTTTTAGCTCTCGTGTCCCCAAAAGTTCATATCGTGAGATCTATGCTCCTCTTCATGTCGCTTTTACCGTGACTGCTCCATTTGGAAAGTGTTTGCATGGGTCAATAACAAGGTGAATGGGAGAAGTAGTTCATAGTAAGTGGTGAAGGAAATGTGTCAACATATCCTATGGTCTCCTTCATTAGTTTGAATTGTGAGATTCCTATTTTGCGCCTGCTGTCGTTTTTAGGCAGCACTAGCTAGTCACTAACCACAACGTACCATTAGAAGGGTTGTAACATAGGATTCGGATAAACCTAAGCTTCAGGAATGAATTGGGTTTTATAGTTTCGTCTTGAACATTATCTTCCAGTTTGAGGGCATGTTCATACCGTTCTATAAAATCTGAAAATGGCGGGTCACACTTACAAGAGTTACTAAATGTTAGTTCTTGACCGAAAACTGTAAACAAACTACTATAAGAATAAGAGTTATTCTGGATATAGTATTTGGTCAAGATTGTCTTGCTTCAGTGAAAGAGTATTTGACTGCTCCTCAGTAGCATCTATTCTCACTCACTAAAGTATCTTTGCAAATAAGTAAAGAAATATGGGTACTTTATTACGTTTGCTAAAATTGGTTTTAAATGCATAAGTTTAATAGAATTTGTTTATTTTTCAACAATGTCGAACTCGATTATACAACTTCTTGCTTCCGACTAATTCAATGGAAAAGGTTACTCTAACTGGAAATCGAACATAAATACAATTTTAGTGGTTGATGACCTGAGGTTTGTTTTAATGGAGGAATGTCCCCCTCTTCTTGGTTCAAATACCAACCGAAATGTTCGGGAACTTTATGATAGATGAGTAAGGGCTAATGAGAAGTCGATGGCCCACATCTTGGTGAGCATATCTGATGTGCTCAATAAGAAACATGAAACCATGCCTACTACTCGTGAAATCATGGCATCGTTGCAAGAGATGTTCGGGCAACAGTCATTTTCAGTACGACATGAGGCTATAAAATATGTTTATAACTCATGTATGAAAGATGTGACCAATGTTAGGGAGCATGTCCTGAACATGATGGTCCATTTTCATATTGCAGAAGCTCACGACGCTATCATAGATGAGACTAGTCAAGTTAGTATGATCTTGGAGTTTCTTCCGAAGAGCTTCTTAACCTTCCGAACTAATGCTGGAATGAATAAGATTAATTACAACCTGACTACTTAATTTGAGAGTTATTTAAGAAGTATAAAAGGAGTTATAACTCCCTCTCCAACCATTTCATCTTCATTCATGAAAAGAGAAATATGACTTTTTTTTTTTGGGTGATGTTGATTCATTGGTACATATCACAAAGAAAGAGAAAGAGTTTCACTATACAAAAAAAAAAAAAAAAAAAAAAATCTTCTCCCCTCACACAAAAAAGCACTATATCACAAGAACTCTCTCTAGCAATTTAAGGATCTCACAGTCCTTGATCTTTGTTCGGAGAATAGCAAAGAAATCGAATGGTGGTGTCTTGCTATGAGTTCGTGTTCGTTCGTGAGTTTGGGAATGAGTTCCTGTGTTCGTGAGTTTGTAGAAAGGAGGATGATTGCGTTGAAGACAACCTTCAAGAGGTATTCTTCTTTTTCCCATAAAAGCATGTTGTATGTATATTTATCCTGTACATGTTGCATATTTTCTCTACTTTTTAAGGGTGTTCACTAAAACCGCAAAAACCAAACCGATTGGAAAATAAAAAAAGAAACCGAATTCTGCAGTACAGTTCGGTATAGTGTAATTCCAAAACCGAATTATTCAGTTTGGTTTGATTTTAAAATAAAAAACTGAATCGAAACCTAATCAAACTGCATGTTTTAAAAAAAAAAAAAAATTATATATATTATTTGTATTTATCAATTATATCCATATCCACTTTGACTTGACCATTTACTCACTTAGGGTTTGAAAATTGAAAGAGAATCTCCACTTTCACTCTATCCTACCCTTCCACCACGCTGCCCTCTCCCTCAGACCCTCACTTCCAATCACATAATGCAGATCTCGCCCATATGACGCCCCCTTTTGTCTCTTTGACCTTGACTCTCTCTCACCCTGTCACCCTCCGCGCACCCATCTCAGCGCCTCTTACGATCTCGTCTGACATCAATGGTCTCATCTCACACACTTTACCTCCCCCTCATTATCCTTCGTGCCGTCTTCTGTCTTTGGTCTCTCTCACTCCCAGCCTCTACTCAAAATTCAGAACTCAAATATAACTTTATCAGATCTCCGTCAAATCTCATTCGTCCTTCAGATCGTGTGACGCTCAAATTGAAATCGACGCACCCAAACCAAAATCGAACTGGACCGAATACTCTTCGAAATCCAACTTTATGATTCAATTCGATTTAATGTAATTTCAAAATCGAATTATTCGATTTGGTTCAGTTTGACTTCCAAAACGAACTGAACCTAACCATGAAAACCCCTACTGTTTTTTTTAGTTTCAAAATGAATAACATTGGCACATGAGTTCATACACTTCCATTATGGATTTCAATCCTTCATTTACACTCTCTATTATGTTTCATTTTGAAAAATATTGTGTGAAACTTATAACTATATGAATTGAATCACTAAAATTTTATAGGTCAATCAATTTAAACTCTAAGTTATAATTTCTTTTGAGAATTGCATATGCATCAACGATATAAACATCCATTTTGTAAAACTAACGTTGAAGAAATTTACACAATAAATTGTCTTTTGCATAAGGTTTCTTGAGAGACGTGGTTCGTGGAGTTGAATTTGAGTTTATGTAGATTGAGACAAATGTGGTTTAATCTCTAACACTTGATCATTTGATTCTTTCTCTTGAATGTGTATGCTTCACTTGGGAGATGAATAACATGAATATTCTTAAAGTTGAAGTCTGAGAAGATTGTTTCTGATCTTCAAAGACTTGTGGCTTTAAGGAGCGTTTAGTTTTGAGAGTTTAAAGAATCCTCTAATAGGTGGAGAGCTCTCTCTAATTTCTCTTTGGGGTCTTAAAATTATGAACCTCTCAAATGAAGAGGAGCTTCTCTACTGATAGAGTTCCTAAGGAGGTAATGTGAGCTTGACTTGGATGGTCCTTTGGCTTAATCAATTGGATTTTGGTCTTGATTGGTTTTTGGGCCAAAAGAGCATTTTTTTTGGCTCAATGGCGCCTGACCAAGCATTATTAACCCAATTATAGCCAATAATTTGCTTATTCAATCCAATGGTCATATAAAAAATACGTGACTTTATTGGAATCTCCAAATTTTTATCTTCAATTTTAATTTGAGACATATGTCGACTTTTCATTAGTTCGAAATTTTATAATTTATAATTTCCTCATTAATTTGAGAAATGATCCTGCAATTTGTGAGTTATCAAAATCTCTCGTTCAACAAAATTCTTTTTGGCCTTGGTTGATCTTTGGGTCAAAAGAGCCTATTTTTGAGTTTAAATATTATGCCCCAACTAGATCAAACCAACTTATTCAATCCAATGGTCATGATAAAGACACGTGGCATTATCAAAATTCGCCATTTTTTTTTATTTTCAATTTCAATTAGAGACACTTGTCATTTTATAATTAGGTAAAAAAATATTATAATTTGTGATTTTGTCATTAATTCGAAAAATAACATGACAATTTGTGATTGGTCTAATTTTTTCTTTTAATAAACGTAATGAATGGTCTAAATTGATACAAATAATAAGTTTCATATGATATTTATAGAACAAAATTTGAATGAACGTGTAAATTGATACATTTCCGAGGGGTTTTTACTTTTAAAAAAATTATATATGTATATTCTTCCAATATTGTAGGAGACTTTATGCGACCGACAGTGGAAGTGCAACGTGTATAGAATTCATTGGACAGTGCGTGAAGGGATCTTAACTATTCACCAATTTCTTGCCATTGTATAGATCTAATGCATTAATTCCCACACCGACACCCCCCACTCTTTTTGCCCTTTATTTTAGTACGATTCTTTTTGTATATACATATATATATTTTTTAATTATTTATTTTTAAGAAAAAAGAAATTAAAAGAAGATTGAAATATTATTTTGGTTCCGATGCTTTGGAGTTTGTTCAATTTTAAATCGTATTTTCAAATGTATAATTTTAGTCTTCGAATTTTCAATATATCTTAAATTTAGTCATTTAAAATAATATTTATCAAAATTAGTTAGCTAATAAAAACAATTTTAGTGCCGAAATACCTTTCCAATATATATATATATATATATATTTCCAAAATTTATAATAGATAATAAAAGTTTTGAAAAAAAATCTAGAAACTAAATTTAAGATTTATTAAAAATATGAGAACTAAAATTGGACATTTAAAAATATAGAGATTAAAATTGAACAAACATCAAAATACAGGAATCAAGATAGTATTTTAACCCTAAAAAATAAATAATTTAGAGCAAATTATTTAGAGGTTAAATTATAGGTTTAGTTAGGTTCATGTTCATCATTTACCTTTTTAATATGATTTTTTTTTTCTACTAAAACTGTCTAATAAATTTTTAAACTTTTAATTTTGTATTTATTAAATTTATGAAATTTAGAGAAATAGTTCAATCAATTCTTGATATTCCAATTTCATATCAATGTTACTCATAAATTTCAATAACTGAGTTTATGGATCTATTAAATACTTTTAAAGTTTGGAAATTTATTTATTTTTTGTTTAATAAGTGGGTGGAGGAATTGAACTTCTTATCTCTAGATACGAAAGTCATGTCAATACCACTAAATAAAGTTCACTTTAATTTTAAAGTTTGGAGATTTATTAGACATAAAATTAAAACATCTAAGACACTTTTGAAATATAAGGACTTACCAAACATAAAGTTGAAAGTTCATTTGGTTCATAAGTTAACATATAATTTAATCTTAGTTAAATTAGGGGAAAATACCTTTTGGTCTCTAATTTTGGGTCTAATTTTCATTTGGTTCCTAATTTGCAAAATGTTGTACTTTTAGTATTTAAGTTTTGAGTTTGATTTTAATTCGATTTTTAGCTTTCAAAATGTTACAATTTTACATTTGAGTTTTGTTTTAATTTGATCTCTATGTTGATGTTTACACTTTTAATCTAAATATTCCACTAAATAATCACTTTCAATCTTTAACGTTAATGTCTATTAATTGATTTAAAACAATTGATTGATTAAGTTTTACAAATTTTTTATCGCTATTAAAAATAATTTAAAAAATTTATTTTATAATTATTTTAAATTAATTAATAGACATTAACCTGATCGAAATGAGTATTTAATTGGATGGTTTATAAATTAATTAAAAAAATTTGTTCATTCGTGAAAGTGAAAGCACATCCAACATGAGTTAACACTTCAAATTTAATTTCTTCATTTCATTCACTTAGTCACTATTTATACCTAAGTTTTTTTTTTACTCCGTCAAAATTTTATATCAAACTTTTAAATCCAAGACTTTTTTCCCCTTTTGATAAAGAAAAAGTTACATAATCCACCAAATGTTCAAAACTAAATTGTTATTATAAAATAAAAATCACAGGCATCAATTATGAGATTCAAAGTATAGAAAGAAAGTAATAATAGGCTAAATTTCAAAGAGAAATTTGTGAACTCTACCTTTTATTTTAAAAATA